>NC_091157.1:51729237-51766133 GCF_040958095.1 Procambarus clarkii
TGGTGTAATAATATAGTGGCTTAATAGTTATATATAATTTATAATATTTTAAATAAAATCCTAGTGCTTTAAAAACCTAGCTGTGTAATAAACAAGTAATGAAATATACTAGTAGTGAGACAACCTTGTGGTGTAATAACCTAGTGGTGAAATACCCTAGTGGTCTAAAAACCGAGTTTAGTATTAACTTGGTTTTGTAATTCCCTAGTGGTATAATGCACTAGTTGGGTAATAACCCTAGTGGTGTAAGAACCTTGCGGAGAAATACCAAGTGGTGTAATAAGCTAGTAGTGTAATAACCTTGTGGAGTAATACCATAATGGTGTAATAACCTAGTGGTGAAATACCCTAGTGGTCTAAAAACCGAGTTTAGTATTAACTTGGTTTTGTAATTTCCTAGTGGTATAATGCACTAGTTGGGTAATAATCCTAGTGGTGTAAGAACCTTGCGGAGAAATACCCAAGAGGTGTAATAAGCTAGTAGTGTAATAATCTTTTGGTGTAATAACCTTGTGGAGAAATAACATAATGGTGTAATAACCTAGTGGTGAAATAATCTAGTATTGTAATAATTTAGTGGAGTAATAACCTTGAGGTGTAATAACCAAATGGAGTAGTGGTGAAATAAGCTGGTGGTATAATAACCTAGATTAGTAATAACCTATTGGATTAATAACCTATTAATGTACTAACCTCGAAGTGCAATAACCTAATTGAGTAGTAACTTAGTGGTGTAATAGCCAAGAGGTGTAGTAAGCTGGAAGTGTAATAACCTAGTGGCATAATAATTGGCGTAATAAGCTAGTTGTGTAATAGCATAGTGATGAAATAACCTAGTGGTGTAATAGCCAAGAGGTGTAGTAAGCTGGAAGTGTAATAACCTAGTGGCATAATAACCAATTGGCGTAATAAGCTAGTTGTGTAATAGCATAGTGATGAAATAACCTAGTGGTGTAAGAACCATGTAGAGTAATAGCCTAGTGGTGTAAGAACCATGTAGAGTAATAGCCTAGTGGTGTAAGAACCATGTAGAGTAATAGCCTAGTGGTGTAAGAACCATGTAGAGTAATAGCCTAGTGGTGTAAGAACCATGTAGAGAAATAGCCTAGTGGAGTAAGAACCATGTAGAGTAATAACCTAGTGGTGTAAGAATCATGTAGAGTAATAACCTAGTGGTCACACACAGAGATCACACTAACGTGATGCATCAAATGAACAAATCCACAAGGGCAGTGACGAGGATTCGAACCTGCGTCTGGGAGCATCCCAGACACTGCCTTAATCGACTGAGCTACGACAGAGTAAAATGGGTTGAAACCGAAGTTGTACTGAACTTATAGGATCCCGTAGCATCTCCGAGGTACAAACCAGGCTTTTACACAATCCCCCCCCCCCCCTGCACCCGAGCAGAATGGATTTGTTCAACCTAGTGGTGTAATAATCTATTGGTGTAAAATCCTGCTGGTGTAGTAACCTTGTGGTGTAATACCCTAGTGGTGTAATAATCTATTTGCTTAATAACCTAGTGGTTTAAAACCTACTTTTGTAATAAACCAGTGGTGAAATACGCTAGTGGTCTAAAAAACGAGTTTAGTATTATCTTGGTTTTGTGGTATAGTGGTATATATAGTATTATACCCTAGTGGTATAATACACTAGTTGTGTAAGGGTGAGAGGGTGTGTTAGCCGGAGCTCCTGAGTGTAGTTATATTATCATAGCAATATGGAAGTTGTAGTGAGGGACCTGATGACTCTAGTTGGAGCCCTGAAGACAGAGTTGGACTCTTTACGGGAGGAGGTACTACAGCTGAAACGACAACAAGAAGAAACGAAGGAGACCAGTAGTAAAAAGATCTCGTCTTGGAAAGTTGAAAAGTTCAGGGGAAGAAGAAGACTTTGATAAAGCCGCCTACAGACACCCTAAGAACTTCTAATTCATTTGTCATATTGGAGGACGAGTGCTGTGGTGAGACTGCAGATCACGCGAAAGGGAAAGCAATGAAGCGCAGGCCCCTCAGAGAGTAAAGGAAGTACCTAAGCGAACTTTAGTTGTGGGAGATTCCCAGATATGATATTTGGATAGAACGTTTTGTGCTAAAGATTGTGAATATCAAATAAATGTATTAACACTATTTCACAAAGATAGATATATTAGACGAGGAGGGGAGTAGCCATATATGTTAGGGACAATTTGAAATGTAGTCTCAAAGAAAGTTTTCAAAACTGAGCCACATACAGAAACTATTTGGATGGAATTAAACGAAAAAGCAAATAATATTATAATAGGAGTTATATATAGGCCACCAAATTTAGACAGAATGGAAGCAAAGCATCTATGGGATGAAATATCTAGAGCATCTATATCTAACAGTACTTATGTCATGGGTGACTCTAATTTTAGTGGAATAAACTGGTTAAACAAAACAGGGAATAATGAAGCAGAAGATTTTCTAGAATTAATTGACGATTGCTTTCTTGCGCAACACATTAAGGAACCAACGCGGGGAAATAATATTTTAGATTTAGTGTAAACTAACAGGGAAACACAAATTAAGGACATCGAAATAGGGAGTGAGCTAGGGAACAGTGATCATGAAGAAATCAGGTTTAGCATTGAATGGAATATGTCTGTAGGAGAAAATTCTGTTAGTGCCTGACTTTCGAAAAGCTGATTTCAATAGCCTAAGAAATTTTTTGGGTCAAATAGATTGGAAAGTCTTGGGAATAGGGTGTGGGCCTGTCTTGGAGCAAGACGTGAACCCAGCGATAGGTGACGTAAAATGGGTTTTCGATGTGGATTCAAAATATATAACCTATTTAAAAATATTCTAAGCAAAGCCCAGGAATGTAGTATACCATATAAATTGAATAGATCGAATACTAATAATCCAAAGTGGATAACAAAGGATCTGAGGAACCTTATAGGTAAAAAGAGAGCGTGGTACAAAAAGGATTAAGAATTGGGAAGTCAGTTTAGAACAGGAATTCGTACAACTGGTTAGAAATACTAAAAAAGAGATAAAGAAAGCAAAAAGAAACTTTCAAGTTCGCATAGCAGAGCAAGCGAAGACAAATCCTAAAGGGTTTTTCCAGCTATACCGGTTGTATAGCTGGTTTTTCCAGCTATACCGGTTGTATAGCTGGAAAGGGTTTTTCCAGCTATACATGTTGTGTGTCACTATTATGCTGTACAAGCAGCTGTCATACATGCTGGACATGCAGTGTATCACAGTTAAGCCGTACAAGCAGCTGTTATTCATGCAGAACATACAGTGTCACTGTTAAGCCGTAAAAGCAGGTATCATACATGCTGGACATGCAGTGATTCCCTGCATGTATGACAGTAGATGTCATAAATGCAGGAAATGCAGTGTATAACTGTTAAGCTGTACATGCAGCTGCCATACATGCTCGACATGCAGTGTATCACTGCTAAGCCGTACAAGCAGGTGTCATAAGTGCAGGACATACAGTGTGTCACTGTTAAGCCGTACAAGCAGGTGTCATACAAGCAGGACATACAGTGTGTCACTGTTAAGCCGTACAAGCAGCTATCATACATGCCGTACATGCAGTGTGTCACTGTGAAGCTGTCATACATGCAGTATATCGTTAAGCTGTATATGCAAGATATACAGTGTGCCACTATTAAGCTGTAATAGCAGCTGTCATTCATGTAGGACAAACAGTACGTGTGTCCCTATTAAGCTGTACAATCAGCTACTATACATACAGGAGAGGCAGTGTTTCACTCATAAGCTATACAGATAGCTGTCATACATACAGATAATTAATTCCAAGGGAGTTAAGTGTCCAATGACTTAAATGATCAACATGAAACATAATATTATACCAGACTTTCACACATCAATTCTCTAATGTTTGTGATGACATATTTAAATTAGACATTGAGAAAATAATGTAGTAATTTAGTGACCATATTTCAACACATCCTACTGTTCATTGCCTTTGCTGGTCTTACCTGGTTTTTGACTGGTTACATAAGTCGATGAACTTAGATATATCAATCAGACCAAATGTGTCCTCCAATTTATTAATTGACGAAAACCTGAAAAACAAAAGAACAAAACATTATTGAATAATAATTTCTTCCAAACCAACCATAAAGATTTGTTGCTCTTTTGAAATCCCTAATCCAAACACTGAAATGTCAGATTTCTTGAAATATTAAGATATATTTGTTTTGTCCATCACATTGATGAAGACTGGTGCGGGCGAATAGTTTCCTCATGAACCTGGAGAACAGCAGGAAGTTGCTTTAGTACAACTGCCATCAACTGTAGATCAGTCAGGTTCGTATATGACTATTACATTTCCAAGGCCAAGAAGAGAGACGGAGTTAAGATCAAGCACGCGACAACAACACTGCCAAGTGTGAGGTTCAGATAATCTTACACCAGCACCAGAGCTTTAGTTTGAGGCTCTAGTGTGCGTGTAGCCACCAGGCAGCCCTATAGTGTGAGTGAAGCTGCCAGGCAGCCCTATAGTGTGAGCGTAACCACCAGGCAGCCCTATAGTGTGAGTGTAACCACCAGGCAGCCCTGTAATGTGAGTGTAGCCGCCAGGCAGCCCTATAGTGTGGGTGTAGCCACCAGGCAGCCCTATAGTACGAGTGCAGCAACCAGGCAGCCCTGTAATGTGAGTGTAGCCACCAGGCAGCCCAATAGTGTGAGTGTAACCACCAGGCAGTCCTGTAATGTGAGTGTAGCCACCCGGCAGCCCTGTAGTGTGAGTGTGGCCACCAGGCAGCCCTGTAGTGTGAGTGTGGCCACCAGGCAGCCCTGCAGTGAGAGTGTAGCCAACAGGCAGCACTGTAGTGTGAGTTTAGCCACCAGGTAGCCCTATAGTGTGAGTGTAGCCACCAGGCAGCCCTATAATGTGAGTGTAGCTACCAGGCAGCCCCTATAGTGTGAGTGTAGCTACCAGGCAGCACTATAGTGTGAGTGTAGCCACCAGGCAGCACTATAGTGTGAGTGTAGCCACCAGGCAGCCCAATACTGTGCGTGTAGCCACCAGGCAGCCCTATAGTCTGCGTGTAGCCGCCAGGCAGCCCTGTAATGTGAGTGTAGCCACCAGGCAGCCCTATAGTATGAGTGTAGCCACCAGGCAGCCCTGTAATGTGAGTGTAGCCACCAGGCAGCCCAATAGTGTGAGTGTAACCACCAAGCAGCCCTGTAATGTGAGTGTAACCACCCGGCAGCCCTGTAGTGTGAGTGTAACCACCAGGCAGCCCTGTAGTGTGAGTGTAACCACCAGGCAGCCCTGTAGTGTGAGTGTAGCCACCAGGCAGCCCAATAGTGTGAGTGTAACCACCAGGCAGCCCTGTAGTGTGAGTGTAGCCACCAGGCAGCCCTGTAATGTGAGTGTAGCCACCAGGCAGCCCTGTAGTGAGAGTGTAGCCACCAGGCAGCCCTATAGTGTGAGTGTAGCCACCAGGGAGCCCTATAGTGTGAGTATAGTCACCAGGCAGCCCTATAGTGTGAGTGTAGCCATCGGGCAGCCCCTATAGTGTGAGTGTAGCCACCAGGCAGCCCTATAGTGTGAGTGTAACCACCAGGCAGCCCTATAATGTGCGCATAGCCACCAGGCAGCCCTGTAGTGTGAGTGTAGCCACCAGGCTGCCTTGTAATGTGAGTAGCCACCAGGCACCCTGTAGTGTGAATGTAGCCACCACACAGCCCTGTAGTGTGATTGTAGCCACCAGGCAGCCCTGTAGTGTGAATGTAGCAACCAGGCAGCCCTGTAGTGTGATTGTAGCCACCATGCACCCTGTAGTGTGAATGTAGCCACCGGATAGCCAAATAGTATGATTGTAACCAGCATGCTCAACTTACTTTGTTCCAATTTGTGCTAAAGCCATAGACTGAGCAGTGTTCACCGTAACATTGATGGGGAATGTTTGTGAACATTGTTCTTCGAGTGACTTAGTGGGGACAAGCAGGAGAAACCTTGTGTGTGGTCGCTCTTGGCACAACCTCCGCAGGGTTGTAGTCTTGCCTGCTCCTGCAAAGGCGTCGATCTTCACAACCTGGACAATAATTATAACATTATTCACAAACTGGACAACCATCTTTAATGTCATTGACAATTAGCATATCTATTATTCTAGGTGTCAGACCCTAGACAACAAATTAAAAATATAATTCATAACCTGAACCACCAGTTATAACATAATTCACAGCCTTACAACAATTATAACATCCTCAAAGTTCAGGCAATTATTATATCATCATTCACAACCTTGACAACAATAATACAATCATTCACAACATGGACGGGAAATATAACATCCATTGAAACCTGGACAACAATTATGACATCATTCACAACATGACAATTATTTTAGCATCATTCACAACCTGACAACAATTATCTGCTTGATTATAATATTGCCTGCTTGCAGGCGATGAGTCACAATAACGTGGCTGAAGTATGTTGACCAGACCACACACTAGAAGTTGAAGGGACGACGACGTTTCGGTCCGTCCTGGACCATTCTCAATCGACTTGAGAATGGTCCAGGACGGACCGAAACGTCGTCGTCCCTTCAACTTCTAGTGTGTGGTCTGGTCAACATTACCTGCTTGAATTATATCATTCTTCACAATCTGGACAACAATTATAACATTCTTCTCAACCCGGTACTGTAACTGTACAACCCGGTGTTTACTGTAAGTACACACGTAGTGACGTTACTTATATGACTGTCTTCTGTAAGTTCACAAGTAGTAACGTTACTTATATGACCGACAGTAAAAACACACATTGCGAAGTTACTTACATGACTATGTAAGAAGATGACCTTCTGTGTTCTATGTTGACCTGACGCCACCTGCTGCCGCTGTTGACCCACAGACACCTGCTGCAGCTGTTGACCCAACGCCACCTGCTGCCGCTGTTGACCCACAGACACCCGCTGCCCCTGTTGACCCACAGACACCTGCTGCTACTGTTGACCCACATACACCTGCTGCCCCTGTTGACCCTCAGACACCTACTGCCACTGTTGACCCTCAGACACCTGCTGCCGCTGTTGACCCTCAGACACCTGCTGCCCCTGTTGACCCTCAGACACCTGCTGCCGCTGTTGACCCACAGACACCTGCTGCCGCTGTTGACCCTCAGACACCTGCCGCTGTTGACCCACAGACACCTGCTGCCGCTGTTGACCCACAGACACCTGCTGCCACTGTTGACCCACAGACACCTGCTGCCGCTGTTGACCCTCAGACACCCGCTGCCGCTGTTGACCCACAGACACCTCCTGCCGCTGTTGACCCTCAGACACCCGCTGCCGCTTTTGACCCACAGGCACCTGCTGCTGCTGTTGACCCACAGACACCTGCTGGAGCTGTTGACCCGCAGACACCTGCTGCCGCTGTTGATCCTCAGACACCTGCTGCTGCTGTTGACCCTCAGACACCTGCTGCCTCTGTTGACCCACAGGCACCTGCTGGAACTGTTGGCCCACAGACACCTGCTGGAGCTGGTGACCCTCAGACACCTGCTGCAGCTGTTGACCCACAGACACCTGCTGCAGCTGTTGACTAACAGGCACCTGCTGGAGCAGGTGACCCTCAGACACCTGCTGCCACTCTTGACCCACAGACACCTGCTGCAGCTGTTGACCCCCAATCACCTGCTGTAGGTCTTCGTGATAATTTATTCCTGCAGTTCTCCATCTGTTCTCATACAGGTGTAGTGTATAATTCACCATGTAGTAGTACCTGTAAGTAAATCATAGAAGTAGTATATAATACACCATGTGGTAGTTCCTCTAAGATTATCATAGAGAAATTGTATAATACAACAGGTTGAAGTAGCTCTAAGGTTATCATAGTGAAAGAGAATAATACACCTGGTGGTGGAACCTGTATGGCTTTTCATAGTGGTAGTGCATAATGCACTAGGTGGTAGTACTTGTAATGTTATCAAAGAGGTAGTGTATAATACACCATACAGAAGTTAGTACCTGTAAGGCTATCATAGCGGTAGCGTATAATACACTAGGTTGTAGTACCTGTAAGTTATCATAGAGGTAGAGTTTAATACTCCAGGTGGTGGTACTTATCGGAAAAACAACCCCATTTATTAACTTTCAATACATTTGACAAATATTCTTCCTGTTTATTTACTACTAACAAGATAACTCAAAGAAAACGAGATTGCCATGGATTTTTCCCTCAGAAGAACACGAGGAAATCATTGCAATATGTCACCATTAACCTCACCAGCTAATAATATCGTGAATTCTTCTTAAAACATCAGTCTCTGGACTGTAAACATCATAAAAATATTTCCCTTGAACGAACTTAAATTAACTATAATTACTAAAATTGATTAATTATTAACCCTCTTTCTACTTCTTGATAAAACACCATCTGATGTTCACACCAATGTGGAAGACTCACTGCTATGACGCTACTTGTTACAAAAGTCCCTAGACTCTACTTTGTCAGACACTCAACCTGTTAGAACTGTCCCAAGTCCGGACCTGTTACAACTTATTCCATCTGTTACGTCAGATTTCTGTGACGCTCAACTTGACACGTCAGGTCGTTCTGATGTTACACTCTGTACGTCAGGTAACTGTGACGCTACACTTCGTACGTCTGGTTATTTTGACGCAACACTTGGTACATCAGGTATATGTGACGCTACACTTCGAACTTGAGGTCACTTTGACGCTACACTTGGTACGTCAGGTCATTTTGACGCAACAATTGGTACGTCAGGTCATTGTGACGCAACAATTAGTACGTTAGGTCATTGTGACGCAACACTTGGTACGTCAGGTCATTGTGACACTACATTGGTACATAAGGCCATTGTGACGCTACACATGGTACGTCAGGTCACTGTGACGCTACACTTGGTACGTCATGTCATTGTGACACTACACTTGGTACGTCATGTCATTGTGACACTACACTTGGTACGTCAGGTCATTGTGACACTACACTTGGAACGTCAGGTCACTGTGACGCTACACTTGGTACGTCATGTCATAGTGACACTACACTTGGTACGTCAGGTCATTGTGACACTACACTTGGTACGTCAGGTCATTGTGACACTACACTTGGTACGTCAGGTCATTGTGACACTACGCTTGGTACGTCAGGTCATTGTGACACTACGCTTGGTACGTCAGGTCACTGTGACGTTACACTTAGTACGTCAGGACATTGTGACGATACACTTGGTACGTCAGGTCATTGTGACATTACATTGGTACGTCAGGTCACTGTGACGCTACACTTCGAACGTCAGGTAACTGTGACGCTACACTTGGTACGTCAGGTCAATGTGACGGAACACCTGGAACGTCAGGTCATTGTGAAACGACAATTTGTCAGGTAACTGTGACGCTACACTGGGTGCATCAGGTCACTCTGACACCTGACGTTGTGTGATAGGTCATTGGTTCGTCAGGTCACTGTGACGCTACTCTTCGTACGTCAGATTACTGTGACACTACACATTGTACTTCAGGTTTCTTTGACACTAACCAAGTACGCAGATCTACCCAGTGCCCAGATCATCCCGGTTCCCAGACTAACCCAGTGACCAGATCAACACAGTGCTCAGATCATCCCGGTTCCCAGTCTAACTCAGTACCCAGATCAACACAGTGCTCAGATCATCCTGGTTTCCAGACTAACCCAATGCTAAGACAACCCAGTGCCAAGACAATCCAGTGCCAAGATCAACCCAAGACCCCAGATCAGCCCAGTGCCCAGATCAACCCAGTGCTCAGAGTAACTCAATGCCCATATCAACCCATTGCTCATATCAACCCAATTCCGATATCAACCTAGTACCCAAATTAGCCCAGTTCCCTAATCAAACCAGCACCTAGATCAACCTGGTGCCCGGATCGATCAAGTGCCCAGATCAACCTGGTACCCGGATCAACCAAGTGCTTGGTAAGACGGGCATCATTAATCTAATGTCGATACATCCGTGCTGGATCCCACCCTATGTCAACACAACCTGGAAACATGCCTGGGAATTGAATATTTTACGTCATTAATATAGTGCCAGAGTTTCCACCAACTTGATGGTGGTGACAATGGGAGCCGACCACTTTATAGTTAGATAATAAAGCAGACCCAATCCGACTGTGTTGGACAAATACACCTCGGTAATCACTTTACAAAACTGGGTGAGGCTATGCAAGCGTATTGCCTTTGACATTGGACAGACATCTCTCTCTTTTTTTGTATTTTGATTACAAAGGTCACATAATAGTGGAATTCCAGAGACTCTTCTGGTCCCATACCACCAAGTTCGTGAGGGTCACCTTGCTATCCGACATTCTTTTAAAGGGGCAATTCGACAAACCTCATTGCATCTATATAACGTTTCTTATATATTATCCAGATGAGATTACTATTGTTGCTACTATTGTGATCATTTATACTTTTTATCGTGAAACTTCTCACCACAAGAATAACCCGAACATAATAATAATAGTTAACTCACCTTGTTGGAAAACAGAAGTGATCTGTGCAGTAAATCAGAAGGGAAGCTAAGCAGTAGAAGGCCTCTGTGACATCAACATAAGTGAGGGGAGAGTGAGGGTGAAGCAGCAGGTGGACCGCCCCCTCCACGTCCCACACGTCCTCCGACACTGCCAACATCAAATCATTGCTAATACACTTCCCTCACATTATACGGAATAGGTGAATTATGGAGTATATTTCCTTGTCCATATTCAATTAACATTTCCACCTGTATAACATTTATTGTTGCTTATCAGCAAGGATGAGTAAACAGCCTGGCTGTGGAAAGTATTGGCTATCTAAAAACAATAAAAAAAGGCATCTTCCTACTTGGCCCATACGTGACACCTCCTATTTATACTCAACCTAACTCAGTTCGATACATACAGAAATCACTATTCCGTGATATATCAAATGAATAAATTTGATCATAATTATAATGGGTACCACAATCCACAATCAAGGTAAGGATAACACGATCAATGGGATGAGAACGCGAGCTAAGGGCAGGAAAACATGATCAAGATTAGGATATCATGATCAATGGGATGAGAACACGTGCTAAGGGAAGGAGAACACGATCAAGGGGAGGGTAACACGTGCTTAGGGGTTTAGAACACAATCATGGGGAGGATAACACGATCAATGGAATGAGAACGTGAAATAGGGGGAGGAGAACACGATCAAGTGGAGGGGAACACGATCTATGGGATTAAAACACGAGCTAGGGGGTGAAGACCAAGAGGAAATGGAGGAAAGCCGGATCAAGAGAAGGAGAACAGGATCGGATCAAAGGGAACTTTGGCAATGAGAGGTGAACAAGAGCAAGAGGAAGAGTACAGTATCAGTGGGACGAGAACCGGAAGAAGAGGAGGAGAACTGCAGAAAGGAAAGGCGAACTGGAGAATGGGGAGGAGAACAGAAGCAAGGGGAGGAAAACAGATGCAAGGGAAATAGAACAGAAACGGAACAACTAGAACTGGGGCAACGGGAGGAGAACAAGAGGAAATGTAGGAAATCCGGAGCCAGGGAAGGAGAACAGGATCAGGACAACGAGAAGGTGAGCTGAGAGGAGGGCAATAAGAGATGAACAAGAGCAAAGGAGGAGAAGAGTATTAGTACGAGAACGGGAGAAAGAAAAGGACAACAGAAGAAAGGAGAGGAGAACAGAAGCTAAGGGAGGAAATCAGAAGCAAGGGAAGGAGAACGGAAGCAATGGATAGTGAACAGAACAGCTAAAACAGAAAAAATGGGAGTAGAACAGGAACAGGTGGAGTATAGCAATAGCATAGGAGGAGAAGAATAACAGTTGGAGGAGAACAGAAGAAAGGGAAGGAGAGCAGGACATAGTGGGAGGGAGAACAGAAGGAAGGGAAGGAGAACAGGAGAAAGGGGAGGAAAACATGAGCAATTGAAGGTGAACACGAGCTATGGAAGAACAGGATAAAAGTGAGGAGAACACGAACAACTAGAGGAGAACTGCAGACTGGGGAAGGAGGAGGAAAGAGAACAGGACCAAGTGGAGGAGAACAGGAGCAAGGCAGGAAAATAAATACAATGAGAGGAGAACATGAGCATGGAACACCTACGGAACACAATGAGGGTAGCGACGTGCCAGAGGTTGAAGGGTCTGGGCATGAGCGCCTCCTCCATGTTCTCCAGAGTATCACTTGCCAAGGTGTACAGTCTGTGTCTCTCAAGGACCAACTTGGTGGCTGCTCCAGCTCCTGGCCCCTGCCTGCTTCCCATCATCCTGCAATATTCACAATACTGTTAGTTATCCTTTACCCTTTCTTCTGGCACCTGCCTGCTGCCCGTCATCCTCCAATATCCACAACACCGTTAGTGATGCTCTATCATGCTGCTAATGTTGTCTCTTACATCTACATCTGTTACATCTAGAAAGGGCAGCTTCCCAGCATTCTCCCTCTCCTACATGAAACTAAACACAGAATTCTGCTCGAAAGCCTCCTTCAGCTGCTGCAGACCTCTGACATCAGGTTCCTGCATTGAATGAAGGAGGCATTCGAGAAGAATTCTGTATTGAGTTTCACGTACGAGATGGAGTATCATGGGACGCTACCCTTCCTAGATGTAACAGCCATGGAAATGAGAACAGGCTTCCACACTGCAGTCTACACTAAGGAAACTAACATAGAAATGTTCCTCGGTGCCAATAGTGACTGCCCAGACAGGTACAAGAGAAGTGTTGTCAATGATTACTTCGACTGTGCTCTCAGCCACAGCTCAGGATGGAAGGTGAAGTCGATGAAGAACTCTGTAGGGTAAGGCAGGTCCTAGTCAACAATGGCTACTCTAACGGTTTTGCTGAAGACGTCATAAAAAGAAAAGTGAAACACCATGCAACCTCTGAAGAGTCAAACACAACACAACACTTGTACCACCTATTAGACTATTTTACAGGAACTTCTTTTCGAAGGCTCATAAAACAGAGGAAAGAGTCCTGAGAGTTATTGTTGATAGGAACGTTAGCCCAACAAACAAAAATAAGAAAATACAATTGATAATTTACTATAAAACCAAAAAAACACCCAATCCCACTCATATACATGTCCAACCCGCGCTTGAAACATTCGAGGGACCCCACCTCCACCACGTTACACGGTAATTGGTTCCACAAATCAACAACCCTGTTACCGAACCAGTATTTACCCAAGTCTTTCCTAAATCTAAATTTATCCAATTAATACCCATTGTTTCGTGTTCTGTCTTGTGTTGATACTTTTAATAGCCCATTAATATCCCCTTTGTTGTGTCCATTCATCCACTTGTAAACCTCTATTATGTTACCCCTAACTCTTCGCCTTTCCAGTAATTGCAACTTAAGCTTTGTTAATGTTTCTTCATATGAAAGATTTCTAATTTGGGGAATTAACTTAGTCATCCTACGCTGGACACGTTCAAGTGAATTTATATCCATTCTATAGTACGGCGACCAAAACTGAGTTCCATAATCTAAATGGGGCCTAACCAGAGCAAGATATAACTGAAGAACCTCACCAAAGGATCTATCCTTTCCCTAATCTTTATTTGATATAACTGATAAAACCCTGTAGGATTTGTTTTTGCGTGCCCTGCAATACGAACTTCATGGTCTCTTTTTGCCATCCTTATCTCTATTTAAACTTTTCTAACCAATGGAATGAATTCTTGTTCTAAACTGCCTTCTCTATTTTAAGTCCTTTTGTAACAAGCTCTCTTTCTTCCTGTAAGGTTCTTCAGGTCATTTACTATCCATTTCGGGTCATTATTATTCGATCTATTGAATTTGTATTGTGTACTACGTTCCTGTGCTTTCTTATAATATTTGTATGTAAGTTATAATTTGATTCCACATCGAAATTCCCTTTTAACATCACCCATTGCAATGTTCACCTCTCGCTCCAGGACCAGCCCAATAGATTTTCCAATCTATTTCATCCAAAAAATTCCTAAGGCCATTTAAGTAAGCTTTATGGAATTCTTATAAGGATAGTTTTAAGAAGCCGCATCCTGCTGCCAGTCTGGAATTTTATATAGGTAGCATGATTAAAGTGGATGATTCTAAGGGATATCAATTAGGTATTTATTCAATAATCGGAGAGACGTTGGTGTGTGTGCGTGTGTATTCAACTAGTTTCACCTAGTTTTGCTTGCGGGGATTGAGCTCTGCTCTTTCGGCCCGCCTCTCAACTGTCAATAAACTGTTTCCACTAATTTCTTTTTCTTTCTTTTTTCCACACCACACACACGCAGCCCAGGAAGCAGCCCGTGACAGCTGACTAACTCCCAGGTACCTATTTACTGCTAGGTAACAGGGCCATAGGGTGAAAGAGCATTGTGCTTTTTTCTTGCTTCTTGTGGAGAGGCCTTCTGCAGTTTATTTAAATTTTTAGTGTCAGTTAATGACTGACTTGACATGGGGGGGGGGGGAATAAATGTGTTTCAGGTTTAACTAATCTATAAGTAGCTATTTGGTATAAACAAGCAATCTTTGAAAATGGTAATACACATGCGATCACTGAAAATATGATTTAATTATAAATAATTGAAAATGGGTATAAATAAATAATCAATGGAAATGGGATTTATAATAAATATTTATTATAAATCATTATAATTATAAATTATAAATTATTATTATAAATATTTATTATAAATATAAATAAATAAATATTTATTATAAATCCCATTTTCATTGATTTTCATTACATTTTCAAAAACTGGACTATTTGAAAGATGATTAAAACTGGCTGATTATGTCACTCATCTAAAATTAGGGATGACTGGAACCGCGCATCACCGAGGTAACTAAAAATGCCCTGTGTTACAACTGTGCATTGTAGGGGTAACTAAAAAGGGCCCGGAATATGACCGTGTGTCACCACGTAACTTAAAACGACCCAGACTACAATCCTGCCATGAGAAAGCTAAAATGAACTGTTATAGTCTTGGTATCCACTACTGTTATCTTACTTGACACTACTTATACAGTCTTTCATGATATTATCCTACTTGATGACACTGGTGATATAGTCTCTCATGGTGTTATCTCACCTGCTGGCACTGGTGATTCAGTCTATCATGGTGTTATCTAAACTGATAACACAGGTGATATAGTCTCTCATGCTGTTATTTTACCTGATGAAATTGGGAATACAACTTCTTGTGATGTTATCTTACCTGATGACACTGGGGATACAGTTTCTCATGGTGTTATTTTAACTGATAACACTGGTGATACAGTCTATCATGGTGTTATCTTACCTTATGACACTGGTAATACAGTCTCTCATGGTGTTATCCTACCTGATGATACTTGGGATTCAGTCTCTCGTGGTGATATATTACCTGATGATACTGGTGATACAGTCTATCGTTGTGTTATCTTACCTGATGACACTGGGGATACAGTCTCTCACGGAAGTAAAACCGTGGCGCTGACAGTGGGTAGACATGATGTGAGTGGTTGGCACCATGTCACTCCTGCTAGTGTGGAAGAGCGGTATGCTGGATGGTACTCTCCATGGCGCCAGTTTCAGTCTATGGTGAATTTTTCTCCAGGGGATAAACTGAAATAGTTCAATAGAGAATTAAGACAAACGAATTAACAGTATGACATTATGTAATTACATAACAGTATGTACATTACGTATGTACATTAATGTATCAGTACGAACATTACGTTAATTACGAAAATTTCACATTCTGAATGCAGCAATTTTCCATACTTACATATAATTTCGAAATTCATTTCCTACATAACATGAAAACTTCAATGCACAATTTATGTAATATATAATTCATTGTTGTATTACTCACTGTAGGTTTATATTACTCACCACTATAATGTATTACTCAGTGAACGATTACATATATCAACATTATGTTTTATTACTAACTGAAGGGTTGAATTACTCACTGCAGGGTTCTACTACTCACTGCAGGGTTGCATTACTCATTGTAGGGTTGCATTACTCTCCGCAGGGTTAAGTATAACTGTGTACCAGTAGCGGCAGACAGTTGCATCGACAGTCAACAGATGTACTATAGGCACATGTGCAAACACCAGCTCCAGCACCTCTGTGGGCAGGCTGAAATACACAACTTCTGAACACATCCTGAAATAGTTATATGTTTACCGTTTCTGAACACATCCTGCAATAGTTACATGTTCATTACTTTGGAACACATCTGGCA
This sequence comes from Procambarus clarkii, assembly GCF_040958095.1. NCBI lineage: Eukaryota > Metazoa > Arthropoda > Malacostraca > Decapoda > Cambaridae > Procambarus > Procambarus clarkii. Next base: position 51,745,467 of record NC_091157.1, read on the forward strand.
AGATTACATACTGCATCACAAACACTTACCCAGAGGTAGCAAAAACTACTACAACATGTATATTGACAGATACATGACAAAAGAGGAACAGATAGCCCACAGGCGAGCAAACCTCCACGATACAACTCTTCCCATTTGAGGTAGTTACCCACCCCGTGCCCAACCCTGTGCTAACCAGCTCACACCTGCTTCCCAGGTCACTTCCTCCCCAAATCAGCCCTCCCTCCTTCTTATCTCCCCAACACCTCCCCTGACACCATCGCATTCATATCCATCTGCTTCATCCCACCATCCTTCCCCCCCCCTACCCCCTTTCCCCATCTCCCCCTAACCTCTCAACCTCTATCTGACTCTCAACCATACGCTACCTCTCAACCCCTCTATGCCTCTCAGACCTTCCTAATCTTCAGACCCAGTATTCCCTTCCTACTCCAAACCTACCTAACCAGGCCCTACCCCCAGACCTTCCTACCTACCTCCCTAGATGCCCAGCCCCCATGCGCCCCCCAAGCACCCCCCTCAGACCCCCATTCACCCTCCAGATACTTCTCTGATCCCCCCAGCCCACATTCACCCCCCCCCCCCCAAACACCCCCTCCAGGAACGCCAGGTGATGATGATGAAGATTAAGCCACCCAAAAGGTGGCAGGGGCATGAATAGCCCATAAGTGGTGGCCCTTATAAGCCATTACCAGTATCAAGAGCTGATACTGGAGATCTGTGGAGGTGCGAATGCACCCTGCATGACGGGAGATGTCTCCCTTATGAATGTGTTAAGATGAAGATTAAGCCACCCAAAAGGTGGCACGGGCATGAATAGCCCATAAGTGGTGGCTATTTTAAGCCATTACCAGTATCAAGAGCTGATACTGAAGATCTGTGGAGGTGCGAATGCACCCTGCATGATGTCTCCCTTGTGAATGTGTTACGATGAAGATGAAGCCACCCAAAAGGTGGCACGGGCATGAATAGCTCGTAAGTGGTGGCCCTTTTGAGCCATCACCAGTATCAATAGATGATACTAGAGATCTGTGGAGGTGCGACTGCACCCAGCGTGACGGGAGATGTCTCCCGGACCAAATGGTGACCAGATGGTGAAAACGCCAGGCGAGTGTCTTACCACTACACCACGGAGACTGGTAAAGTCTCCGTAGTTTTGGTCGCCGTACTATAGAATGAATATAAATTCACTTGAACGTGTCCAGTGTAGGATGACTAAGTTAATTCCCCAAATTAGAAATCTTTCACACAAAGAAAGATTAACAAAGCTTAAGATGCATTCACTGGAAAGGCGAAAAGTTAGGGATGACATGATAGAGGTTTACAAGTGGATGAATGGACATAAAACAGGGGATATTAATATGGTATTAAAAGTATCAACACAAGACAGAATACAAAACAATGGGTATAAATTGGATAAGTTTAGATTTAGGAATAACTTGGGTAAATACTGGTTCAGTAACAATGTTGTTGATTTGTGGAACCAATTGCCGAGTAACATGGTGGAGGTGGGGTCCCTCGATTGTTTCAAACGTGGGTTGGACATGTATATGAGTGAGATTGGGTGGTTATAAATAGATTTTATATATATAGTAATATGGTTATAGTTAAAATATATGGTTATAGTTATAAAATATTGGCATTGTATGGGCCAATAGGCCTTCTGCAGTTACCTTTGTCTTATGTTCTTATAAAAAGTGAGTGAGGCAGATCCTGACATAGTTGCAATAGTGGAAAATAAATGACGTGATCTCAGATGCAATCTTTCTGGAGGGCTACCAGGTGATAAGAAAAGAGAGGACAGAGATAGGGAGGGGGAGTAGCACTCCTAATAGAGCGGAAAGGGAAGATTGAAGACCTGGGAAATCGGGTTACCAATGAGAGCACAAGCTTCATACATGAAACCCTGACAGCAGATGGGAGAAAGATTGTGATCTTGGTAATATACAATCCCCCACCAAACAGTAGAAGACCCAGGCAGGAGTATGATGACAACAATAAGGCATGCATAGATGAACTGCAGAAGGCAGCAACATTAGCTCACAGAATGAGAGCAAAGCTGCTGGTCATGGGGGACCTAAATCATGATAAATTGGGAATCAAGGAATCCCTATGGAGGGGACGAAACGTGGGGAGCAAAGTTAGTAGATGTTATAGACAGGAATTTCCTAACACAACATGTGAAGGAAGACACAAAGTTAAGAGGAGGAGATGCACCGAGTCTATTAGACCTGATTTTCAACCAGAACGTAGAAGACATCAAGAATTTGGAGCATGAAATACCTTTAGGGGCCAGCGAAAAATTGTGTCCTAGTCTTTGACTACATGATGGAATTCAAACTTGTGACCATAGGACAAGAAGTCTGGGAAAGGAGAGTTGACTACAGGAGGATAAGGGACTATCCGGGAGTGGGAGTGAAAAAGTGCAGTGGGAGGAAAAAATTAGATGAAAAACAGTCCAAGATATGATGGACCTAGTCATACGGAAATACCAGGAGGCCGAAGAGAGATTTATTCCAACAGTAAAGGGACTATAATAACCCATGGTTTAATAAACAGTGTCAGGAAGCAAAAATGGCCAGCAATTTGTTCGGGTTCTTCTCTGGTATTACCAGAGAAGAACTAATAACGGTTATTAAAGTTGGGAAATCTACCGCCCTTTGGGAGGATAGAGTAACTTATGAAATACTTAATGAACTTGCCATTATGACGAAAAGCCCACTGATAGACCTCTTTAATATTAGTTATAAGGAGGGCAGAATTCCCAGTAAATGGAAAAAAAGCTTTGATCATCCCTATTCCTAAAGCTAATGGAGAGTACAGATCTGTGTCCTTACCCTCGTGTTTTTGTAAAATGATGGAGAGGATCATTTTAAATAGACTTTTATATATAATAGGTGATCAGCTGTCTAGTAATTTGTTCGGATTCCTCAGAGGAAAAAGTACCTCTGACTGTATTATTAAATGTCTAGTTAATGATAATGATTATTATAGAAATTTTTAATGATTTACAAGGAGCTTTTGATAAAACCAACAAAAAGGTTATTTTATATGAATTAGCTGGTCTTGGTGTTAAAGGGAGATTATTGCGCTGGATAGGGGATTATCTTTAGGAAAGGAAGGCTTAGGTGTGGTATCAAGGGTTGTATGTCAGGTGTGAGATCTTTTGAACTCGGCACACCTCAGGGAGGAGTGTTGAGACCCACGCTGTTTAATGTGCTAATGAATATGATAGCATCTCAGAGATTCTCAAATGGGGTAACTCCGATCATATATGCCGATGATATTTTGTTTCAGGGCAAAGATATTTCAAAGGTTCAAACAGTGTTGGATAATTTCAGAAGTATCCAACACCATATGGGTCACCATATGGGACTGGTGGTTAATGAAGACAAAACTAAGTTTGAATGTAGAATGTTGTTGTTTCAGATTTAGCTACTCAGGACGAAGTGTCCATGTAGCACAGGCTATGGTGAGCCCGTAATTGAGTTTGGTTATACATGATAACCTTTTTCCTGTGATATTTGGGTCTACGTTTAGAATTGAGATCTCCTTTTTCCCTGCTTATTTATCGCTTCTGTTTTAGTGCACTGGTTTTAATCTTGTTTTGTTAATATTATCTTGGTGGCGGATGTAGATGCAGAATGCTCACTAATGAGTCCCATTCCTCAACAGCTTTTCTAATCATTGTAGTCGGTGGAATGTGCATCTAATGCAGCTGCTGTCGTTGAATTAATGTTGAGTTTGATGTGCAGGGATTCAGTAGCTTCACATTCCAGTAAGTAGTGCAATTTTGGCGCCTGTTTCGGTTTCACAGATGTGACACTCTTTAACTGAACTGCTGGGTTCATTACCTCCCAGCAGCACTTGTAACCAAGTCTGAGTCTGTGTATAGCTACTGCAATGTCTCTGGATATCTTTTTACCAGGCTTGAAAGAGGAGTAATCAGTGGCTTGTTCGTACCATATCGCAGTGGATCTTCCTTCCGCTACTTTGGCGACTTTTGATAGTTGAGAATATTTTGTTCTTGATTTGCTCCTTTATCTGTGAGAAACTTGGAGGTATTTGAACCTGAACAACAGGTAGAGTAGTGACAGTTTTTGCTAGTGAGTCTGCCTTTTCATTCCCATCTATGCCGATGTGACTTGGTATCCAATTTAGGGTGATTGACAGCCCTCGATTATGGGCTTCTTTTCCTATATGTTGAATTTCTGTGAGAAGTTGTATATTATCTCTGTGCTGACTGGATAACAATGCCTGGAGCGAAGATTTAGAGTCTGTATGAATGATGACATCATGTAAATTATTGTCAACTGTGTAGTTTATTGCCTCTTTCAGGGCATATAATTCTGTTTGCAATGTTGAGCACCCACTATTCATGCTCCAGTAAGCTTCATGGTTGCTAGTGTAAACTGCTGCCCCAGCAGAACCTTTTTCTTGATCAACTGATCCGTCTGTGAAGATGTGAGTCGTAGGTCCAGAGATAGTTTCCATTTGTTGTTCTATTACTTCCTTGAGCCTCTGCGGGTCACATGCTGATTTTTTAACTGGTAATCTTTCAATGATTATCTTTAGATTCGATTCTTCCCATGGAGGAGGCTGTCGAAAGTGTTGATATCGTCTATCTTCCCCTTTGTTTTCAATGGTCCATTTCAGGTCCATTTTCTCTAAAATCTTGACCACATTATCCATCCATGAGCTTGTTCTATACTGTAGGTCTTTCTGAAAGGATCTATGTATGCTGTCTTTGATTGACAGTCTGGCGGTTGTTCCAGTAAGTTTTCCTATTATGGTGGCTATCCTTTGTTTCATCCTGTTTTCTAATGCTGGTAAATTTGTTTCCATTCTAAGGTTCTCTCTACGCGTCCATATAGGTGCTCCCAGCATTGTTCTCAGAGCATCATTTTGAGACACTTCCAGTTTCTCCCATTGGTTATCACTGAGGGATGTAAGAGCAAGGGAAGCATAGTCGATGAGTGACCTAACTGCTTGAACGTAGTACATTTTGAGTACTGGTAGAGATGCACCCTCTCTAAGACTGGTCAGGGAGCGCAAAGCTGAGTTTCTGTCTTTACAGCATTGCCGAAGATATTCAATTTCTTGAGTGAATTTCAACTGGTTCTTTAAAAATAGGGTTGTGAAAAACTGGTTGTGAAAAATGAGGATTCCAGGTTTGTCATTGATTTGATTCAGGAGGGAGGTAAGGCATTCTGTGGTTCCAACACCTTTTCTGTAAGCAAACATATTTTGGTGTAGTGGATTGGCTTTCCATTCAATTCGATTAAGGCCATTCTTTCTGCAGTTTTGGCCAGACAGCTTGTTAATGAGATGGGTCTTGGATTTCCTGGGACTTTAGGTTTTGGAATAGGAACTATAATTGCACTGTTCTAAGAGAGTGGTCGGTTTCTTGTCACCCAAGGTTCAGTCGAAAAAGGTTAGTCGCTGAGTGTAGCAGTACACAGTTACAGTCACTCCCTCAGTTACTCTTTTAATACAGTGTAACCATGTCTCCCCCGTATATATGTCTTTCCTAACCATCCTTCCTAAATTATTAACGTCAGAAGGACACTAGTGATCTAGTAGCAAGAGCAAGGAAAATTGCTGAAGACGACCCAACCCTAAACGAAGCACCGTGGCAACTTGTAGGCAACGGAAAGGCAAACAAACGAAGAAGAACCGAAGAAACGTCCAAAGAAACCAAACTAGAAGCCAACCAGAACTCAAGAGCAGCACCCAAACCATTGCCAAGGACCATATTCAAAACCAAAAATCCAGGATCAGATCTTAGAGCCAAACCCGACATTAGAGGTAAATATAATATATCCACAGCTAATCCGGATATAGTCACAAACCTCAGGAACACAGAACACCTAGTTGAACTGAAACCAGAAGAAAAAATCACCAAAATGATAGTTCAAAATTTCCCGGTCGAAGTTCATGTAAACAGTCACTTAGAATGCCCAAATGGTACAACGGCGGAAAGATGCAAGCACAACAATATAGAAACAAGACAGGTTCTTGTAACAATAAAAGGACCTCGCATCAACACTGAGTGTTGGGATCTATGGTCAATTCAGGCTAAGACTGTACAACCCAGAACCCATGCGCTGCTACAGATATCAGCGCTTCGGCCACCACAAAGATGGCAGCAGAGGCCCGGAACGATGTGGTGTATGTAGGGAGCTCCACAATACCGACATATGCAAGAATCTGCACAAAGAAGGCAAACAAACGAAAGCAAAATGTCCGAACTGCGGGATACACATCACGCCTGGAACAAACGATGTCCGGAAAGGGGAAAAATAATATTAGCTTTCGGGTCAACCCAGCAACCCAAAGTAACAACTTCTAGACCCCAATCGACCAGACCCTCGGTAAAAAGCCAGTGGTACACCCCTCGACAAATCCGAATAAATGATGATCAGCAACAAACTGACATACCAAATCCTTCTAGTCTGAGCAAGGACAGGGCCTCCAACAACTGGAGGAAACAAAGAAGCACTACTCCACTAAGAAACAGCAACGGAATAGATCAAGGCAGCAAAACGAACATACCTGCCGTTGCCTCCAAGACCTCCCAAGCAGAAATGATGATTCCTACATCATCAAATGCCCCAGTAGCTGGATGTAGCAACGCTTCAACCCAACCAAGAGTCTCCTCACCCACCACGAAGAAAGTCTCCACTCCAGCCAAGAATACACAAACCGTTGAATGTAGACGTCGGAGGCCCATTATATTGAAAATAAACGGTAAAAATATAGAGTTAATATATATAATTATTTAGGCATATTATATATATTAACCAGTATTAAAAGACCTCGTCTTGGCAAGTTGTAAAGGACAGGGGTCTTAAGAAGACCTTGGCAAAACCGACACCTAATAGCCTAAGGACTTCTAACGCATTTGATGTGTTAGAGGACGAGTGCTGTGGTGAACCTGTAGTTCAAGGAGGAGGCAAAGGCAAAGCAACGAGGAGCATTGAAGCGCAGGTAAACTAACGTTCCTGATTGGAACGAAGCGAATTTTGGTTGTGGGAGATTACCAGGTGAGGTATTTAGACAGAACGTTTTGTGCCAGAGATAAGGGGAACAGGTTAAGGATTTGCTATCCGGGAGCTGGTATTGGTGATATTGTTAGAAACATAAAAGATATCATGACAGGAAATGGGAACAAACCCATTATTTGTATTAGTGCAGGGGGTAATGATGTTGGGCGAGTTAGGAGTGAGGAACTAATAACAAGTCACTTGAACTCCAAACCTTTCCAGATATCCTAAAAAGAGCGAGAGTAACCCCTGTACACAAATGTGGTGATCTCACAGATGTTAACAACTACAGACCTATATCAATCCTGCCTAACTTGTCACAAATTTTTGAAAAACTAATCTACAAGCAGCTTTACTCTCATCTAGCCCAACACAATATACTTAGCCAATATGGCAATCCATCACTCTTTGTAAAATCTCTTGTATGTAGCTTACCTAAATAAATATTTGATTTGATTGATTTGAATACAGATTCAAAGCAACAATAGAATTAGGAGCAAGGGAGGAATCCCGATCATATGTGGCATTCTTCCAAGAAAGGGAGTGGGAAATGAATGGATGTCGAGGGCACTTGATGTCAATTGCAGGCTGGAAAGATATTGCAAATCTAATGCAATATCTTTTATAGACAACTGGGAACACTTCTATGGAAGAAATGACATGTATGCTCTGGATGGGGTGCATCTATCGAAGGGTACCAAACATTTGATTTGATTGATTTGAATACAGAGATTCAAAACAATAATAGAATAGTTAGGAGCAAGGGAGGAATCCCGATCATATGTGGCATTCTTCCAAGAAAGGGAGTGGGAAATGAATGGATGTCGAGGGCACTTGGTGTCAATTGCAGGCTGGAAAGATATTGCAAATCTAATGCAATATCTTCATAGACAACTGGGAACACTTCTTTGGAAGAAATAAAATGTATGCTCGGGATGGGGGTGCATCTATCAGAGGCTTGGGTCGTTGCTGTTGCGAACTCGTTGGAACCAGTGGTTAGAGGTGTTTGTTAGGGTTTTAAACTGTTAGTAGATAGAGGTATGGGAATTGATTTGGAGGAAGGAGATAATAAAAGTATGTGTTAGTGGAAGAAAGGAATTGGCAAAATGATCAGGGAAAGAGAAGGGCCTCAAAATAACAATTCACTTAGGGTATATTACACTAACAGTAGAAGTCTAAGAAATAAAATTAACGAATTAAATGCTCTTGTCTGCACAGAAAAAATAGATATTATTGCACTTACCGAAACGTGGATGAACGTAGAAAATAGAGAAACTATTAGCTGAATATCAAATAAATGGATTTAAACTATTTCACACAGATAGATATATTAGACGAGGAGGAGGAGTAGCCATATATGTTAGGGACAATTTGCAATGTAGTCTTAAAGAGGGAAGCAAAACTGAGCCACACACAAAAACTATTTGGATAGAATTAAACGAAAAAGCAAATATATTATAATAAGAGTTATGTATAGGCCACCAAATTTAGACAGAATGGAAGCAAAGCATCTATGGGAAGAAATATCTAGAGCATCTAGATCTAACAGTATTTATGTCATGGGTGACTTTAATTTTAGTGGAATAAACTGGGTGAACAAAACAGGGAATAGTGAAGTAAAAGATTTTCTAGAATTAATTGACGATTGCTTTCTTACGCAACACATTAAGGAACCAACGCGGGAAATTAATATTTTAGATTTAGTGTTAACTAACAGGGAAACACAAATTAATGACATCGAAATAGGGAGTGAGCTAGGGAACAGTGATCACAAAGTAATCAGATTTAGCATAGAATGGAATAGACCTGTAAGAGAAATTCTGTTAAAGTGCCAGATTTTCGAAAAGCTGATTTTAATAGCCTAAGAAATTTTTGGGGTCAAATAGATTGGAAAGTCTTGGGTATAGGGTGTGGGCCGGTCTTGGAGCGAAACATAAACCCAGCGATAGGTGATGTAAAAGGGGATTTCGATGTGGATTTAATATATAACTTATTTAAGAATATTCTAAACAAAGCAGAGGAACGTAGTATACCATACAAATTGAATAGATCGAATACTAATGACCCAAAGTGGGTAACAAATAATTTAAAGAAACTTATAGGTAAAAAGAGAGCTTGGTACAAAAGGATTAAGAATGGGGAAGTCAGTTTAGAACAGGAATTCATACAACTGGTTAGAAATGTTAAAAAAGAGATTAGGAAAGCAAAAAGAAACTATGAAGTTCGCATAGCAGAGCAAGCAAAGTCAAATCCTAAAGGGTTTTTTCAGTTATATCGAACTAAGACAAGGGAAAGGATAGGTCCATTAAAATCTGAGACAGGTCAAATAACGGATAATGACAAGATGAGTAGTATTTTAACAAATATTGTATATCTGTATTACTAAAGAAGAACTTAACAATATGCCTTCAGCAGAACAAGTCTATGTGGGTTGGGGATGAGGACAGGTTGACTAGTTTAGTAGTTACCAGGGAGGATGTAATTAAACAATTAGAAAAACTAAAACCAAACAAATCCCCAGGGCCGGATGAAGTGTTTGCCAGGGTGCTTAAAGAATGCAAAGGAGGAGCTTTCCGAGCCACTGTCTACCATATTTAATAAATCAATAGAGTCAGGCAGAGTGCCAGAGTCATGGAAGGTAGCTAATATGGTACCAAATTTTAAGAAAGGAGATAGATCACTTGCGTCAAACTATCGGCCAATTAGCCTAACGTCTATTGTTAGAAAGTTACTTGAATCAATAATTGCAAATACAATTCGTCTCCATCTTGAAAAACATCAATTAATAAATGAGTCGCAACATAGTTTTACAAATGGCCGTTCATGTTAACAAATTGCTAACTTTTATTCAGCATAGTTGAGGCAGTTAATAGTGGTAAGGATTGTGATGTTGTGTACCTTGACTTTAGCAAAGCTTTTGATACAGTGCCACATGAAAGACTAATTAAAAAAATAGAAGCTCATGGTATTGGGGGTGCTATATTAAGTTGGATTAGGGCATGGCTATTCCAAAGGAAACAGAGAGTTAGTATAAATGGGGTTAAGTCGGAGTGGGATAATGTTGTTAGTGGAGTACCTCAGGGCTCTGTCCTGGGACCTCTGTTGTTTATAATATATATAAATGATTTAGATTCAGGTTTGAGTAGCAACATTTGAAATTTGCCGATGATACGAAAATCGGTAGGGAAATTAATTCGGATTAGGACTCACTATCACTTCAAGTTGATCTAGATAGGGTTTTGAAATGGTCAAAGGATGGGAAAATGCAGTTTAATGCTGATAAATGTAAAGTTCTGAGGCTAGGTAATGATGACCGTATCTTGAGTTACAAGATACGAGCTAGATGGTGTTGAGATTGCGAAGTCGGATTGCGAAAGGGATCTGGGAGTTATGACTGCAGTCAGTCAGGTGCAGTCACAGTGAGAGGTTGTGTTAGCTTAAGCTCTGATTCTAATAATATTATTATTGCAATAATGGAAGGATTAGTGAAGGATTTGGTGAGTCTGGTTGGAGCTCTGAGAGCAGAGATGGATTCCCTGCGGGAGGAGGTACGACGGCTGAGACTTCGGGAGGAAACGAAGGAGGAGGCCAGTGTTGACGGGACCTCATTAAGAAGGACTGACCGGACCAATAATAAGAAGACCTCGTCTTGGCAAGTTGTGAAAGACAGGGTTCTTAAGAAGACCTTGGCATAACCGACAACTAATAGCCTACACCTAAGGACTTTTGACGCATTTGACGTATTAGAAGACGAGTGCTGTGTTGAACCTGTTGTTCAACAAGATGGCAAAAACAAAGTAATGAGGAGCATTGAAGCGCAGGTCCCTCAAACTGCTCGAAAGGAAAAGGGAGAATCGATGCGAATTTTGGTTGTGGGAGATTCCCAGGTGAGGTATTTAGACAGAACGTTTTGTGCCAGAGACAGGGGGAACAGATTAAGGGTTTGCTATCCGGGAGCTGGAATTGGTGATATTGTTGGAAACATGAATGATATTATGACGGGAAATGGAAACAAACCCACACCACACACTTGGTCCGGGAGACATCTCCCATCACGCAGGGTGCAGTTGCACCTCCACAGATCTCCAGTATCAGCTCTTGATACTGGTAAATGGCTCAAAAGGGCCTCCACTTACGGGCTATTCATGCCCGTGCACCTTTTGGATGGCTTAATCGTCATCTTGGGACACATTCACACGGGAGAAAATCTCCCGTCAGCAGGGTGCAGTCGCACCTCTCACAGATCTGCAGTATCATCTATTGATACTGGTGATGGCTCAAAAGGGCCACCTCTTACAGGCTATTCATGCCCGAGCCACCTTTTGGGTGGCTTCATCTGTTTAAAACACGGGATCTCCCGTCCACGCTGGGTGCAGTCGTACCTCCCACAGATCTCCAGTATCGTCTATTGATACTTGTGCATCTGTAGTGGTGGCTCAAAAGGGCCACCACTTACCAATTCATGCCCGTGCCACCTTTTGGTGGCTTCATCTTCATCTTAACACATTCACAAGGGAGACATCTCCCATCATGCAGGGGCATTCGCACCTCCACAGATCTCCAGTATCAGCTCTTGATACTGGTAATGGCTTAAAATGGCCACCACTTACGGGCTATTCATGCCCGTGCCATCTTTTGGGTGGCTTAATCTTCATCAATCAATCAAACAAACCCATATTTGTATTAGTGCAGGGGGGTAATGATGTTGGGCGAGTTAGGATTGAGGAACTAATACAGAGATTCAGGACAGCCATTGAATTAGTTAGGAGCAAGGGAGGAATCCCGATCATATGTGGCATTCTTCCAAGAAAGGGAGTGGGAAATGAATAGATGTCGAGGGCACTTGGTGTCAATTGCCGGCTGGAAAGATATTTCAAATCAAATGCAATATCTTTCATAGACAACTGGGAACACTTCTATGGAAGAAATGAAATGTATGCTCGTGATGGGGTGCATCTATCGAGAGCTGGGGTTGTTGCTGTGCGAACTCGTTGGAAGAAGTGGTTAGAGGTGTTTGTTTGGGTTTAAACTGTTAGTAGATAGAGGTATGGGAATTGATTTGGAGGAAGGAGATAATAGAAGTATGTGTTTGTGGGAGAAAGGAATTGGCAAAATGATCAGGGAAAGAGAAGGGCCTCAAAATAACAATTCACTTAGGGTATATTACACTAACAGTAGAAGTCTAAGAAATAAAATTAACGAATTAAATGCTCTTGTCTGCACAGAAAAAAATAGATATTATTGCACTTACCGAAACGTGGATGAATGTAGAAAATAGAGAACTATTAGCTGAATATCAAATAAATGGATTTAAACTATTTCACACAGATAGATATATTAGACGAGGAGGGGAGTAGCATATATGTTTGGGACAATTTGAAATGTAGTCTCAAAGAGGGAATCAAAACTGAGCCACACACAGAAACTATTTGGATAGAATAATACGAAAAAGCAAATAATATTATAATAGGAGTTATATATAGGCCACCAAATTTAGACAGAATGGAAGCAAAGCATCTATGGGATGAAATATCTAGGGCATCTAGATCTAACAGTATTTATGTCATAGGTGACTTTAATTTTAGTGGAATAAACTGGTTGAACAAAACAGGGAATAGTGAAGCAGAAGATTTTCTAGAATTAATTGACGATTGCTTTCTTACGCAACACATTAAGGAACCAACACGGGAAAATAATATTTTAGATTTAGTGTTAACTAACAGGGAAACACAAATTAATGACATCGAAAAATGGAGTGAGCTAGGGAACAGTGATCACAAAGAAATCAGGTTTAGCATAGAATGGAATAGACCTGTAGGAGAAAATTCTGTTAAAGTGCCAGATTTTCGAAAAGCTGATTTTAATAGCCTAAGAAATTTTTTGGGTCAAATTGATTGGAAAGTCTTATGTATGGGGTGGGGGCCGGTCTTGGTGCGAGACATGAACCCAGCGATAGGTGACGTAAATGGGGATTTCGATGTGGATTCAATATATAACTTATTTAAGAATATTCTAAACAAAGCACAGGAACGTAGTATACCATACAAATTGAATAGATCGAATACTAATGACCCAAAGTGGATAACAAAGAATTTGAAGAACCTTATAGGTAAAAAGAGAGCTTGGTACAAAAGGATTAAAAATGGGGAGGTCACTTTAGAACAGGAATTCGTACAACTGGTTGGAAATGTTAAAAAAGAGATAAGGAAAGCAAAAAGAAACTATGAAGTTCGCATAGCAGGGCAAGCAAAGACAAATCCTAAAGGGTTTTTTCAGTTATATCGTACTAAGACTAGGGAAAGGATAGGTCCATTAAAAACTGAGACAGGTCAAATAACAGATAGTGATGAAGAGATGAGTAGTATTTTTAATAAATATTTTGTATCTGTATTTACTAAAGAGGAACTAACAATATGCCTTCAGCTGAACAAGTCTATGTGGGTGGGGACGAGGACCGGTTAACGAGTTTAACAGTTACCAGGGAGGATGTTCTTAAACAAATACTAAAACTCAAACCAAACAAATCCCCAGGGCCGGATGAAGTGTTTGCCAGGGTGCTTAAAGAATGCAAAGAGGAGCTTTGTGACCCACTGTCACCATATTTAATAAATCAATAGAGTCAGGCAGAGTGCCAGAGTTTTGGAAAGTTGCTAATGTGATACCAGTTTTTAAGAAAGGAGATAGATCACTTGCGTCTAACTATCGACATATTAGCCTAACGTCTATTGTGGGAAAGTTACTCGAATCTATAATAGCAAATAAAATTTGTCTTCATCTTGAAAGACATAAATTAATAATTGAGTCGCAACATGGTTTTATAAATGGCCGTTCATGTTTAACAAATTTGTTATCTTTTTATTCTAGCATTGTTGAGGAAGTTGATAGTGGTAAGGATTGCGATGTAGTGTCCCTTGACTTTAGCAAAGCTTTTGATACAGTGCCACATGAAAGACTGATTAAAAAGTTAGAGTCTCATGGTATTGGGGGTGCTATATTAAGCTGGATTAGGGCATGGCTATACCAAAGGAAACAGAGTTAGTATAAATGGAGTCAAGTCAGAGTGGGAAAATGTTGTAAGTGGGGTGCCTCAGGGCTCTGTCCTGGGACCTCTGTTGTTTATAATATATATAAATGATTTAGATTCAGGTTTGAGTAGCAACATTTGCAAATTTGCCGTTGATACGAAAATCGGTAGGGAAATTAATTCGGAGGAGGACTAACTATCACTTCAAGTTGATCTAGATAGGGTTTTGAAATGGTCGAAGGATTGGCAGATGCAGTTTAATGCTGATAAATGTAAAGTTCTGAGGTTAGGTAATGATGAGAGTTATGATTAGTAAGAATTTAAAACAAAAGGATCAATGCATAAATGTTCGTAATAAGGCAAATCGGACACTTTGATTTATTAATCGCAGCGTTAGTAACAAGACACCTGGTGTGGTTCTCAATCTATATCTTGCTCTAGTTAGGCCCCATTTAGATTATGCAGTTCAGTTTTGGTCGCCATATTATAGAATGGATATAAATTCACTTGAACGTGTCCAGCGTAGGATGACTAAGTTAATTCCCCAAATTAGAAATCTTTCATATGAAGAAAGATTAACAAAGCTTATATTGCATTCACTGGAAAGGCGAAGAGTTAGGTTTGACATGATAGAGGTTTACAAGTGGGTGAATGTGCATAACAAAGGGGATATTAAAAGGGTATTAAAAGCATCAACACAAGACAGAACACGAAACAATAAGTATAAATTGGATAAGTTTAGATTTAGGAAAGATTTGGGTAAATACTGGTTCAGTAACCGGGATGTTGATTTGTGGAACCAATTGCCGCGTAACATTGTGGAGGTGGGATCCCTCGATTGTTTCAAGCATGGGTTGGACATGTATATGAGTGGGATTGGGTGGTTATAAATAGGAGCTGCCTCGTATGGGCCAACAGGCCATCTGCAGTTGCCTTTGTTCTTATGATTAGTAAGAATTTAAAACAAAAGGATCAATGCATAAATGTTCGTAATAAGGCGAATAGGACACTGGGATTTATTTATCGAAGCGTTAGTAACAAGACACAACAAGTTAGTAACATTATAGAATGTGGTTCTTAAGCTATATCTTGCTCTGGTTAGACCCCATTTAGATTATACAGTTCAGTTTTGGTCGCCGTATTATAGAATGGATATAAATTCACTTGAACGTGTCCAACGTAGGATGACTAAGTTAATTCCCCAAATTAGAAATCTTTCATATGAAGAAAGATTAACAAAGCTTAAGTTGCATTCACTGGAAAGGCAAAGAGTTAGGGTGACATGATAGAGGTTTACAAGTGGGTGAATGGACATAACAGGGGGATTTTAATAGGGTATTAAAAATATCAACACAAGACAGAACACGAAACAATGGGTATAAATTGGATAAGTTTAGATTTACGAAAGACTTGGGTAAATACTGGTTCAGTAACAGGGTTGTTGATTTGTGGAACCAATTGCAGCGTAACGTGGTGGAGGTGGGGTCCCTCGATTGTTTCAAGTGCGGGTTGGACAAGTATATGAGTGGGATTGGGTGGTTATAGATAGGAGCGGCCTCGTATGGGCCAATAGGCCTTCTGCAGTTACCTTTGTTCTTATGTTCTTATGTACTTATGTTTGAGTAGCAACATTTGCAAATTTGCCGATGATACGAAAATCGGTAAGGAAATTAATTCGGAGGAGGACTCACTATCACTTCAAGTTGATCTAGATAGGGTTTTGAAATGTCGAAGGATGGCAGATGCAGTTTAATGTTGATAAATGTAAAGTTCTGAGGTTATGTAATGATGATAGGGTTACAAGATACGAGCTTGATGGTGTTGAGATTGCGAAGTCGAATTGCGAAAGGGATCTGGGAGTTATGATTAGTAAGAATTTAAAACAAAAGCATCAATGCATGAATGTTCGTAATAAGGCGAATAGGGCACTGGGATTTATTAATCGAAGCGTTACTAACAAGACACCTGGTGTGGTTCTTAAGCTATATCTTGCTCTGGTTAGGCCCCATTTAGATTATGCAGTTCAGTTTTGGTCGCCGTATTATAGAATGGATATAAATTCACTTGAACGTGTCCAACGTAGGATGACTAAGTTAATTCCCCAAATTAGAAATCTTTCATATGAAGAAAGATTAACAAAGCTTAAGTTGCATTCACTGGAAGGCGAAGAGTTAGGGGTGACATGATAGAGGTTTACAATGTTTCCGATTGCATTGATAAATTAATTTTTCATAGACTTTGATATATTTTCATTTTGATTGAATTATTTTGTGTGACATTGCCTTGGAATTGAGCTGCGTTGTTTGCCATAGTGTTCATTTTGTGAGTATAGTTTATTTGTTTCTTTTTTCATTTTTTCTTATTTTTCAGTGCAATTGGTGGTGAAATTGAGCTGTGTAGATTGATCGACTTTTGAATTGAAATATTTCGTTAGTATTTTTTGGTTTGGTTTTGAAAACAAGAAATTGGAAAATACGTTTATTTCACAGCTGCAAATCTGCTACAGACAGCTATGAATCCACCAGCTACAACGGTTACTGCTTTCTTCATGTTATGTCAAAATGACGCATTTGCAAAAAGACTGCTGTATTCAGAAGTGAAGGAAATACAAATTGCACATGGCTGAAGATATTGTACATCGAATACGCAAGGAAAATTCAAATATGAACATCGATTTTACAGTAGAAATCTACAACAAAGCGTTGATAATGATTGAAGATTTGTGCTTAGAAATCGCGAACAAAGTTCTCAAGCAATTGAAATACCATTACCGAATCGATCTGCTGCTGCTTCGTTCGATGTAGAATTGCGTCGTGAACAAAGTTACAACACGGGTGATCTGTGGTCGTATGTGTAATCAAATATTCCTAATCTAACGCTTAAGCGAAAAGGCATTTACAATTAAATAATTCAAATTGTCAATAATGGGCTTGAGAAAATTTTCTTAGATACGCCAGGAAGAACTGGAAAACCTTTCTAATTAGATTGATTTTGGCAGCATTTCGATCCCAAAATGACATAGCCTTAGCTCTTGCATCGTCCGGAATAGCTGCAACATTGCTATCAAGTGGAAGAACTGATACCTCGGCTTTGAAATTGCCATTGAACATGCAATTCATTGAAACTCCCATGTGCAACATTTCCAAAGAATTTAGCACACGAACATTACAAAATTATTCAGCGTAACATTCAAAGCGAGGCAGTCACATACAAGTCCGTCGACACTGTTGAGGAAGCAGATGAAGCGGTTAATTATCCAACAAAATTTTTTAATACACTCATCTGCCAGGGATACCATCAAACGTAATGCAATTGAAAATCGGCGTACCAATTATCATGTTACGAAATAACAACCAGCCAAAACTTTGCAATGCCTCGCGGCTTGCAGTAAAAAATTATTCAGCGTCGTCGTAGAAGCAACAATCTTGACAGGACGTTTCAAAGGTGAAGATGTCCTAATTCCTCGCATTCCTATGATTCCAACAGATATGCCAATTCAATTTAAGATATTGTAATTTCAATTCGATTGGCGTTTGCAATCACCATCAACAAAGATCAGGGCTAATCTTCAGAATTGTACAGTTTATATCTAAACACGGATTGATTCCCACATGGACAATTATATTTTGCGTGTTCTAGAGTCGGCAAACCAGACAGTCTCTATATCTCCACAGACAATGGAACAACAAAAAATATTGTATACCCACAAGCATTGTAAAATTAAACATATTAGAAACGTGCGCTTCCCCTTTTCTTTCTTTCCCACTTACCCAGACTGAGCCACAGCAACGCGTGGCAGGTACTGCTAGTAATTACTAAACTGAAATGGAAGTTTGTTACAAAAAGTGAACTAGTTACTTAAAGAATTGTATTTTGCAATATAAAATAAATGATAATGCGAGTTTTGATTGTAAATAACTTAGTGAACTTGTACTATTGTATGAAGAAAGTTATTTTATGAGTTTTCCATTGAAGCATAAGTTTATTAGTACATAAAGTTGTAAATGCTTTTTTTGATATATCGTATTTCTTAAAAAGTTCTTTGAGGCTTCAACACGTCTTGTCTTAGAAAGTTTAGCACAGACTTTGGTTTATTTATGTCCTGGAAGTTGCCCTTGACTACTTGTTTATTGAATGAAAGACAATGTTTGTTATAGAGAGAGTTATATGTAATGTTTGATGACTATTCTCGATGTTTAAGAAATTACACACAGAAATCACAATTGTGTTATGCATCAAATGAACAAATCCACAAGGGCCATGACGAGGATTCGAACCTGCGTCCAAGAGCATTCCAGACGCTGCCTTAATCGACTGAGCTACGACATGGTCTAAAGAGTTGAAACCAAAGTTCTACTGAACTTACTGGATCCTGCAGCCTCTCCGAGGCACAAGCCAGGGTTTTACACAATTCTCCCATGCACTCGAGTTGTGTCAATAGGCCATTCTCCCTGTCGGAAAATCCGACACTATTTAATATCATACAGATAATAACTGTATTACCAACAAGTTACCCATAGAAAACGTAACTTGTAGAGGAATTACCGTCTATAGAAAACGGGATATCATCACCATATACTATTATAATTCACCAGCTATTCTGCTGGGAATTGTTCTTAAATACATTAGTCTTTGGACTTTACCATCATAAAAACATCTTATATAAATTAACTTAATTATCAATATTAAAGTAGAGTAAATGTGACCCTTCTATCACTTTCTGAAATCTGGACAAAGTAGGCCAGACGTGAGGGAGGAGGGAGGGCAGCCATTGTTGTGTCACCTCCGAGACGTGTGGAGCAAATTCGGCTCCTATCATTCTGGACAATGTCGGCCAGTAACGTCAATAGTATGGAGTGTTAAACAGCCATTGTGTATACGAGACCAGAGGCACACGGGAGCAAATACGGCTCCTGTTAATTTTACTTGGACGTAGTGTTATGGAAACCAAAGGTACCATCTCCAACACGATGTCTACAATTCAAGTTAAGTGTCTATCCGAAACCCGTTTATCATTCATTTATGGCCATTAATGTCAGGATATAGGGTGACCCGGTTAGATCGCGAAATCGCCTCAAACTAAAGGTAATTAAGCCAGGTCTTTAATGTTCCATGTACTGTATAGTGTTTTCTCTGATATACTTGTCATATATAGGATTCTGGCTTCACAGCTAGCGCACTTTTGACAGGTCAAGACGAGGAAGGACTTTGTGCACCAGTTACTGGGTGAGGAAGCTACCTCAAAGAGGATAATTTGGTGTCTACACCCTAGTTATACCTGGTGGACTAACCTGCTGTACTATAAGATAAGGAACCTCTTCAATGTGTAGTTAATTCTGTAGTTTGATTGGCTGCATATATATAAACTAATAAACCCCCCTAATGTGTAGAAGATCGATTTGTGAGATTATGAGATTATTGCAGAAATACAGTCCACTTAACATTATACAAATTGCTATCGAAGTATATAAATTAACGTAAATATAAATTCATATAAATTAAATAAATATAAATCTCACAGGTCGGTTACCACACTCCCTCTTCGCCCTTACTTCATTACACACAGAAATCACAGTTGTGTGAGGCATCAAATGAAGAAATCCACAAGGACCATGACGAGGATTCGAACCTGCGTCCGAGAGTATCCCAGACGCTGCCTTAATTGACTGAGCTACGACATGGTCAAAAGAGTTGAAACCGAAGTTCTACTGAACTTACTGGATCTTGCAGCCTCTCCGAGGCACAAACCAGGGTTTTATACAACTCTCCCATGCACTCGAGTTGTCAATAGGCCGTTCTCCCTCTTCGCCCTTACTTCATTACACACAGAAATTAGAAATCACAACTCTTTTGACCATGTCGTAGCTCAGTCGATTAAGGCAGCGTCTGGTTTGCTCTCGGATGCAAGTTCGAATCCTCATCACGTCCCTTGTGGATTTGTTCATTTAATGTATCACGCAATTGTGATTTCTGTGTGTAATGAAGTAAAGGCGAAGAGGGAGAACGGCCTATTGACATAGCTCGAGTGCATGAGGGAGTTGTATAAAACCCTGGTTTGTGCCTCGGAGAGGCTGCAGGATCCAGTAAGTTCAGTAGAACTTCGGTTTCAACTCTTTTGACCATGTCGTAGCTCAATCGATTAAGGAAGCATCTGGGATGCTCTCGGATGCAGGTTCGAATCCTCGTCACGGCCCTTGTGGATTTGTTCCTATAAGAGATTAACTTTTTTTACTCTGAGAGTATTCTTTTATGTTGATATACGACAGAGAGAGTATTCCTAATGTTTTTGAGAGTGTCATTGGCGAATGAAGATTCTTTGAAAGTATCATTTTGATGTATAAAGTCGTGTAAAAGAGTGCCAATGACAATTAAAATGAGCATGGAAGATAGTAATGATGTATAGGATTGAATTTTTAATGCATAAAGTTGTCTTAGAAAGGCGTATTTATTATGTAAACATCTTTTGGATAAGTGGATAGAAACTCTGTATGTGTATTTTTTTTCAACATCATTTGGATAAGATGGATAGACAATTCTTGATACATATTTATTTTTGTAAACATCGTTTGGAGAAGTGGATAAAGAACTCTGGATGCG
>NC_091157.1:52066633-52221633 GCF_040958095.1 Procambarus clarkii
GCGTCACCACTACCAACCCCTGTGTTATAACAGCGTCACAACAACCAACCTCTGTGTGTTATAACAGCGTCACAACAACCAACCTCAGTGTGTTATAACAGCGTCATTACCAGCAACCTCTGTGTTATAACAGCGTCACCACCAGCAACCTCTTTGTGTTATAACAGCGTCACCACCAGCAACCTCTGTGTTATAACAGCGTCACAACAACCAACCTCTGTGTGTTATAACAGCGTCACAACAACCAACCTCAGTGTGTTATAACAGCGTCATTACCAGCAACCTCTGTGTTATAACAGCGTCACCACCAGCAACCTCTTTGTGTTATAACAGCGTCACCACCAGCAACCTCTGTGTTATAACATCGTCACCACCACCAACCTCTGTGATATAACGGCGCCACGATCACCAACATTTGTATGTTATAACAGTGTCAATTCTACCAACACCTGTGTTTTATAACTGCGTCACCACCACCAACCTCTGGGTGTTATAACAGTGTCACCACCACCAATCTCTGTGTGTCATAGCAGAGTTACCACCCCCAACCTCTGTGTTATAACAGCGTCACCACAACCAACCTCTATGAGTTATAACAGCGTCACCATCACCAACCTCTGTATTATAACAGCGTCAACACCACCAACCCCTGTGTTATAACAGCGTCACCACCACCAACTTCTGTGTTTTACAGCGTCACCACCACCAACCTCCGTGTGTTATAACAGCGTCATTACCATCAACCTCTGTGTGTTATAACAGTATTACCACCATCAACCTCTGTGTGTTATAACAGTATTACCATCACCAACCTTTGTATGTTATAACAGCGTCAACTCCACCAACCCCTGTGTAACATAACAGCGTCACCACCACCAACCTCTGTGTCATATAAAAGTGTGACCACCACCAACCTCTGTGTGTTATATCAGCGTCACAACAACCAACCTCTGTGTGTTATAACAGCGTCACCACAACCAACCTCTCTGTGTTATAACAGGGTCACCACCACCAACCTCTGTGTTATAACAGCGTCACCAACACCAACCTTTGTGTGTTATAACAGCGTCACCACCACCAACCTCTGTGTGTTATAACAGCGTCACAACCACTAACCCCTGTGTGTTAGAACAGCGTCACCACCATCAACCACTGTGTTATAACAGCGTCACCACAACCAACCTCTGTGTGTTATAACAGCGTTCTTACCACCAACCTCTGTGTGTCATAGCAGAGTTACCACCCCCAACCTCTGTGTTATAACATCGTCACCACCACCAACCTCTATGTGTTATAACAGCGTCACCATCACCAACCTCTGTATTATAACAGCGTCAACACCACCAACCCCTGTGTTATAACAGCGTCACCACCACCAACTTCTGTGTTTTACAGCGTCACCACCACCAACCTCCATGTGTTATAACAGCGTCACAAACACCAACCTCTGCGTGTTATAACAGCGTCACCAACACTAACCTTTGTGTGTTATAACAGCGTCACCACCACCAACCTCTGTGTGTTATAACAGCGTCACAAACACCAACCCCTGTGTGTTATAACAGCGTCACAAACACCAACCTCTGCGTGTTATAACAGCGTCACCAACACCAACCTTTGTGTGTTATAACAGCGTCAGCACCACCAACCTCTATGTGTTATAACAGCGTCACCATCACCAACCTCTGTATTATAACAGCGTCAACACCACCAACCCCTGTGTTATAACAGCGTCACCACCACCAACTTCTGTGTTTTACAGCGTCACCACCAACAACCTCCGTGTGTTATAACAGCGTCACCACCATCAACCTATGTGTGTTATGACAGTATTACCACTATCAACCTCTGTGTGTTATAATAGTATTACCATCACCAACCTTTGTATGTTATAACAGCGTCAACTCCACCAACCCTTGTGTAATATAACTGCGTCACCACCACCAACCTCTGTGTTATAACAGCGTCACCACCACCAACCTCTGTGTCATATAACAGTGAGACCACCACCAACCTCTGTGTGTTATAAGAGCGTCACCACCACCAACCTATGTGTGTTATAACAGCGTCACCAACTCCAAACTCTGTGTGTTATAACAGCGTCACCACCACCAACCTCTGTGATATAACGGCGCCACTATCACCAACCTTTGTATGTTATAACAGCATCAACTCTACCAACACCTGTGTTTTATAACTGCGTCACCACCACGAACCTCTGGGTGTTATAACAGCGTCACCACCACCAACCTCTGGGTGTTATAACAGCGTCACCACCACCAACCTCTGTGTGTCATAGCAGAGTTACCACCCCCAACTTCTGTGTTATAACAGCGTCACCACCACCAACCTCTATGTGTTATAACAGCGTCACTATCACCAACCTCTGTATTATAACAGCGTCAACACCACCAACCCCTGTGTTATAACAGCGTCACCACCACCAACTTCTGTGTTTTACAGCGTCACCACCACAAACCTCTGTGTGTTATAACAGCGTCACCACCATCAACCTCTGTGTTTTATAACAGTATTACCACCATCAACCTCTGTGTGTTATAATAGTATTACCATCACCAACCTTTGTATGTTATAACAGCGTCAACTCCACCAACCCCTGTGTAATATAACTGCATCACCACCACCAACCTCTGTGTTATAACAGCGTCACTACCACCAACCTCTGTGTGTCATAGCAGAGTTACCACCCCCAACCTCTGTGTTATAACAGCGTCACCACCACCAACCTCTATGTTTTATAACAGCGTCACCATCACCAACCTCTGTATTATAACAGCGTCAACACCACCAACCCCTGTGTTATAACAGCGTCACCACCACCAACTTCTGTGTTTTACAGCGTCACCACCACCAACCTCCGTGTGTTATAACAGCGTCACCACCATCAACCTCTGTGTGTTATAACAGTATTACCACTATCAACCTCTGTGTGTTATAATAGTATTACCATCACCAACCTTTGTATGTTATAACAGCGTCAACTCCACCAACCCCTGTGTAATATAACTGCGTCACCACCACCAACCTCTGTGTTATAACAGCGTCACCACCACCAACCTCTGTGTCATATAACAGTGTGACCACCACCAACCTCTGTGTGTTATAAGAGCGTCACCACCACCAACCTATGTGTGTTATAACAGCGTCACCAACTCCAAATTCTGTGTGTTATAACAGCGTCACCACCACCAACCTCTGTGTGTTATAACAGCGTCACCACCAACAACCTCTGTGTGTTATAACAGCGTCACCACCACCAACCTCTGTGATATAACGGCGCAACTATCACCAACATTTGTATGTTATAACAGAGTCAACTCTACCAACACCTGTGTTTTATAACTGCGTCACCACCACCAACCTCTGGGTGTTATAACAGTGTCACCGCCACCAATCTCTGTGTGTCATAGCAGAGTTACCACCCCCAACCTCTGTGTTATAACAGCGTCACCACAACCAACCTCTATGAGTTATAACAGCGTCACCATCACCAACCTCTGTATTATAACAGCGTCAACACCACCAACCCCTGTGTTATAACAGCGTCACCACCACCAACTTCTGTGTTTTACAGCGTCACCACCACCAACCTCCGTGTGTTATAACAGCGTCACCACCATCAACCTCTGTGTGTTATAACAGTATTACCACCATCAACCTTTGTGTGTTATAACAGTATTACCGTCACCAACCTTTGTATGTTATAACAGCGTCAACTCCACCAACCCCTGTGTAACATAACAGCGTCACCACCACCAACCTCTGTGTCATATAAAAGTGTGACCACCACCAACCTCTGTGTGTTATATCAGCGTCACAACAACCAACCTCTGTGTGTTATAACAGCGTCACCACAACCAACCTCTCTGTGTTATAACAGGGTCACCACCACCAACCTCTGTGTTATAACAGCGTCACCAACACCAACCTTTGTGTGTTATAACAGCGTCACCACCACCAACCTCTGTGTGGTATAACAGCGTCACAACCACCAACCCCTGTGTGTTAGAACAGCGTCACCACCATCAACCACTGTGTTATAACAGCGTCACCACAACCAACCTCTGTGTGTTATAACAGCGTTCTTACCACCAACCTCTGTGTGTCATAGCAGAGTTACCACCCCCAACCTCTGTGTTATAACATCGTCACCACCACCAACCTCTATGTGTTATAACAGCGTCACCATCACCAACCTCTGTATTATAACAGCGTCAACACCACCAACCCCTGTGTTATAACAGCGTCACCACCACCAACTTCTGTGTTTTACAGCGTCACCACCACCAACCTCCGTGTGTTATAACAGCGTCACAAACACCAACCTCTGCGTGTTATAACAGCGTCACCAACACTAACCTTTGTGTGTTATAACAGCGTCACCACCACCAACCTCTGTGTGTTATAACAGCGTCACAAACACCAACCCCTGTGTGTTATAACAGCGTCACAAACACCAACCTCTGCGTGTTATAACAGCGTCACCAACACCAACCTTTGTGTGTTATAACAGCGTCAGCACCACCAACCTCTATGTGTTATAACAGCGTCACCAACACCAACCTCTGTATTATAACAGCGTCAACACCACCAACCCCTGTGTTATAACAGCGTCACCACCACCAACTTCTGTGTTTTACAGCGTCACCACCAACAACCTCCGTGTGTTATAACAGCGTCACCACCATCAACCTATGTGTGTTATGACAGTATTACCACTATCAACCTCTGTGTGTTATAATAGTATTACCATCACCAACCTTTGTATGTTATATCAGCGTCAACTCCACCAACCCTTGTGTAATATAACTGCGTCACCACCACCAACCTCTGTGTTATAAGAGCGTCACCACCACCAACCTATGTGTGTTATAACAGCGTCACCAAATCCAAACTCTGTGTGTTATAACAGCGTCACCACCACCAACCTCTGTGATATAACGGCGCCACTATCACCAACCTTTGTATGTTATAACAGCGTCAACTCTACCAACTCCTGTGTTTTATAACTGCGTCACCACCACGAACCTCTGGGTGTTATAACAGCGTCACCACCACCAACCTCTGGGTGTTATAACAGCGTCACCACCACCAACCTCTGTGTGTCATAGCAGTTACCACCCCCAACCTCTGTGTTATAACAGCGTCACCACCACCAACCTCTATGTGTTATAACAGCGTCACTATCACCAACCTCTGTATTATAACAGCGTCAACACCACCAACCCCTGTGTTATAACAGCGTCACCACCACCAACTTCTGAGTTTTACAGCGTCACCACCACCAACCTCCGTGTGTTATAACAGCGTCACCACCATCAACCTCTGTGTGTTATAACAGTATTACCACTATCAACCTCTGTGTGTTATAATAGTATTACCATCACCAACCTTTGTATGTTATAACAGCGTCAACTCCACCAACCCCTGTGTAATATAACTGCGTCACCACCACCAACCTCTGTGTTATAACAGCGTCACCACCACCAACCTCTGTGTCATATAACAGTGTGACCACCACCAACCTCTGTGTGTTATAAGAGCGTCACCACCACCAACCTATGTGTAATATAACAGCGTCACCAACTCCAAATTCTGTGTGTTATAACAGCGTCACCACCACCAACCTCTGTGTGTTATAACAGCGTTACCACCAACAACCTCTGTGTGTTATAACAGCGTCACCACCACCAACCTCTGTGATATAACGGCGCCACTATCACCAACATTTGTATGTTATAACAGCGTCAACTCTACCAACACCTGTGTTTTATAACTGCGTCACCACCACCAACCTCTGGGTGTTATAACAGTGTCACCACCACCAATCTCTGTGTGTCATAGCAGAGTTACCACCTCCAACCTCTGTGTTATAACAGCGTCACCACAACCAACCTCTATGAGTTATAACAGCGTCACCATCACCAACCTCTGTATTATAACAGCGTCAACACCACCAACCCCTGTGTTATAACAGCGTCACCACCATCAACCTCTGTGTGTTATAACAGTATTACCACCATCAACCTCTGTGTGTTATAACAGTATTACCATCACCAACCTTTGTATATTATAACAGCGTCAACTCCACCAACCCCTGTGTAACATAACAGCGTCACCACCACCAACCTCTGTGTCATATAAAAGTGTGACCACCACCAACCTCTGTGTGTTATATCAGCGTCACAACAACCAACCTCTGTGTGTTATAACAGCGTCACCACAACCAACCTCTCTGTGTTATAACAGGGTCACCACCACCAACCTCTGTGTTATAACAGCGTCACCAACACCAACCTTTGTGTGTTATAACAGCGTCACCACCACCAACCTCTGTGTGGTATAACAGCGTCACAACCACCAACCCCTGTGTGTTAGAACAGCGTCACCACCATCAACCACTGTGTTATAACAGCGTCACCACAACCAACCTCTGTGTGTTATAACAGCGTTCTTACCACCAACCTCTGTGTGTCATAGCAGAGTTACCACCCCCAACCTCTGTGTTATAACATCGTCACCACCACCAACCTCTATGTGTTATAACAGCGTCACCATCACCAACCTCTGTATTATAACAGCGTCAACACCACCAACCCCTGTGTTATAACAGCGTCACCACCACCAACCTCTGTGTGTTATAACAGCGTCACAAACACCAACCCCTGTGTGTTATAACAGCGTCACAAACACCAACCTCTGCGTGTTATAACAGCGTCACCAACACCAACCTTTGTGTGTTATAACAGCGTCAGCACCACCAACCTCTATGTGTTATAACAGCATCACCATCACCAACCTCTGTATTATAACAGCGTCAACACCACCAACCCCTGTGTTATAACAGCGTCACCACCACCAACTTCTGTGTTTTACAGCGTCACCACCAACAACCTCCGTGTGTTATAACAGCGTCACCACCATCAACCTATGTGTGTTATGACAGTATTACCACTATCAACCTCTGTGTGTTATAATAGTATTACCATCACCAACCTTTGTATGTTATAACAGCGTCAACTCCACCAACCCTTGTGTAATATAACTGCGTCACCACCACCAACCTCTGTGTTATAACAGCGTCACCACCACCAACCTCTGTGTCATATAACAGTGTGACCACCACCAACCTCTGTGTGTTATAAGAGCGTCACCACCACCAACCTAAGTGTGTTATAACAGCGTCACCAACTCCAAACTCTGTGAGTTATAACAGCGTCACCACCACCAACCTCTGTGATATAACGGCGCCACTATCACCAACCTTTGTATGTTATAACAGCGTCAACTCTACCAACACCTGTGTTTTATAACTGCGTCACCACCACGAACCTCTGGGTGTTATAACAGCGTCACCACCACCAACCTCTGGGTGTTATAACAGCGTCACCACCACCAACCTCTGTGTGTCATAGCAGAGTTACCACCCCCAACCTCTGTGTTATAACAGCGTCACCACCACCAACCTCTATGTGTTATAACAGCGTCACTATCACCAACCTCTGTATTATAACAGCGTCAACACCACCAACCCCTGTGTTATAACAGCGTCACCACCACCAACTTCTGTGTTTTACAGCGTCACCACCACAAACCTCTGTGTGTTATTACAGCGTCACCACCATCAACCTCTGTGTTTTATAACAGTATTACCACCATCAACCTCTGTGTGTCATAATAGTATTACCATCACCAACCTTTGTATGTTATAACAGCGTCAACTCCACCAACCCCTGTGTAATATAACTGCATCACCACCACCAACCTCTGTGTGTTATAACAGCGTCACTACCACCAACCTCTATGTGTTATAGCAGCGTCACCATCACCAACCTCTGTATTATAACAGCGTCACCAACACCAACCTCTGTGTGTTATATCAGCGTCACCACCACCAACCTCTGTGTGTTATAACAGCGTCACCACCACCAACCCCCAGTATTTATAACAGCGTCACCAGCACCAACCTCTGTGTGGTTTATCAGCGTCACCAACACCAACCTCTGTGTTATAACTGCGTCACCACCATCATCCATTGTGTGTTATAACAGCGTCACCACCACTACCCCTTGTGTGTTATAACAGCGTCACCACCACCTCCAACCACTGTGTGTTATAACAGCGTCACAAACCAACCTCTGTGTGTTATAACAGCGTCACCACCACCAACCTCTGTGTCATATAAAAGTGTGACCACCACCAACCTCTGTGTGTTATATCAGCGTCACAACAACCAACGTCTGTGTGTTATAACAGCGTCACCACAACCAACCACTCTGTGTTAAAACAGCGTCACCACCACCAACCTCCGTGTTATAACAGCGTCACCACCACCAACCTCTGGGTGTTATAACAGCGTCACCTCCAGCAACCTCTTTGTGTTATAACAGCGTCACCACCAGCAACCTCTGTGTTATAACAGCGTCACCACCACCAACCCCCTGTGTTTATAACAGTCACCACCACCAACCTCTGTGTGTTATAACAGCGTAACCAACACCAAACTCTGTGTGTTATAACACCGTCACCACCACCAACCTCTGTTTAATAACAGCGTCACCACCACCAACCTCTGTGTCATATAACAGTGTGACCACCACCAACCTCTGTGTGTTATAACAGCGTCACCACCACCAACCTCTGTGTGTCATAGCAGAGTTACCACCCCCAACCTCTGTGTTATAACAGCGTAACCACCACCAACCTCTATGTGTTATAGCAGCGTCACCATCACCAACCTCTGTATTATAACAGCGTCAACACCACCAACCCCTGTGTTATAACAGCGTCATCACCTCCAACTTCTGTGTTTTACAGCGTCACCACCACCAACCTCTGTGTGTTATAACAGCGTCACCACCATCAACCTCTGTGTGTTATAACAGTATTACCACCATCACCCTCTGTGTGTTATAACAGTATTACCATCACCAATCTTTGTATGTTATAACAGCGTCAATTCCACCAACCCCTGTGTAATATAACTGCGTCACCACCACCAACCTCTGTGTCATATAACAGTGTGACCACCACCAACCTCTATGTGTTATAAGAGCGTCACTACCACCAACCTATGTGTGTTATAACAGCGTCACCAACACCAAACTCTGTGTGTTATAACAGCGTCACCACCACCAACCTCTGTGTGTTATAACAGCGTCACCACCAGCAACCTCTGTGTGTTATAACAGCGTCACCACAATCATCCTTTGTGTGTTATAAAAGCGTTACCACCACCAACCCCTGTGTGTTATAACAGCGTCACCACCACCGACCACTGTGTGTTATAACAGCGTCACAAACACCAACCACTGTGTGATATACCAGCGTCACCAACACCAACCCCTGCGTGTTATAACAGCGTCACCAACACCAATCTCTGTGTGTTATAACAGCGTCACCACCACCAACCTCTGTGTTTTATAACAGCGTCACAACCACCAACCCCTGTGTGTTATAACAGCGTCACCACCACCAACCACTGTGTTATAAAAGCGTCACCACCACCAACCTCTGTGATATAACGGCGCCACTATCACCAACCTTTGTATGTTATAACAGCGTCAACTCCACCAACACCTGTGTGTTATAACTGCGTCTCCACCACCAACCTCTGGGTGTTATAACAGCGTCACCACCACCATCCTCTGGGTGTTATAACAGCGTCACCACCACCAACCTCTGTGTGTCATAGCAGAGTTACCACCCCCAACCTCTGTGTTATAACAGCGTCACACCACCAACCTCTATGTGTTATAACAGCGTCACCATCACCAACCTCTGTATTTTTTCAGCGTCAACACCACCAACCCCTGTGTTATAACAGCGTTTCAACCACCAACTTCTGTGTTTTACAGTGTCACCACCACCAACCTCCGTGTGTTATAACAGCGTCACCACCATCAACCTCTGTGTGTTATAACAGTTTTACCACCATCAACCTCTGTGTGTTATAATAGTATTACCATCACCAACCTTTGTATGTTATAACAGCGTCAACTCCACCAACCACTGTGTAATATAACTGCGTAACCACCACCAACCTCTGTGTTATAACAGCGTCACCACCACCAACCTCTGTATCATATAACAGTGTGACCACCACCAACCTCTGTGTGTAATAAGAGCGTCACCACCACCAACCTATGTGTGTTATAACAGCGTCACCAACTCCAAACTCTGTGTGTTATAACAGCGTCACCACCACCAACCTCTGTGTGTTATAACAGCGTCACCACCACCAACCTCTGTGTGTTATAACAGCGTCACCACCACCAACCTCTGTGTGTTATAACAGCGTCACCACCATCATCCTTTGTGTGTTATAACAGCGTCACCACCACCAACCCCTGTGTGTTATAACAGCGTTACCACCACCAACCACTATGTGTTATAACAGCGTCACAAACACCAACCCCTGTGTGTTATAACAGCGTCACAAACACCAACCTCTGCGTGTTATAACAGCGTCACCAACACCAACCTTTGTGTGTTATAACAGCGTCACCACCACCAACCTCTGTGTGTTATAACAGCGTCACAACCACCAACCCCTGTGTGTTAGAACAGCGTCACTACCACCAACCACTGTGTTATAACAGCGTCACCACAACCAACCTCTGTGTGTTATAACAGCGACACAACAACCAACCTCTGTGTGTTATAACAGCGTCATCTCCACCATCCTCTGTGTGTTATAACAGCGTCACCAACACCAACCTCTTTGTGTTATAACAGCGTCACCACCAGCAACCTCTGTGTTATAAAAGCGTCACCACCACCAACCCCCTGTGTTTATAACAGTCACCACCACCAACCTGTTTGTGTTATAACAGCGTCACCACCACTAACCCCTGTGTGTTATAACAGCGTAACCAATACGAAGATCTGTGTGTTATAACAGAGTCACCACAACCAACCTGTGTGTGTTATAACAGCGTCACCACCACCAACTTCTGTGTTTTACAGCGTCACCACCACCAACCTCCGTGTGTTATAACAGCGTCACCACCATCAACCTCTGTGTGTTATAACAGTATTACCACCATCAACCTCTGTGTGTTATAATAGTATTACCATCACCAACCTTTGTATGTTTTAACAGCGTCAACTCCACCACCCCCGGTGTAATATAACTGCGTAACCACCACTAACCTCTGTGTTATAACAGCGTCACCACCACCAACCTCTGTGTCATATAACAGTGTGACCACCACAAACCTCTGTGTGTAATAAGAGCGTCACCACCACCAACCTCTGTGTGTTATAACAGCGTCACCACCACCAACCTTTGTGTCTTATAACGGCGTAACCACCACCAACCCCTGTGTGTTATAACAGCGTCACCACCACCAACCTCTGTGTGTTATAACAGCGTCACCAACACCAACCTCTGTGTGTTATAACAGCGTCATCACCACCAACCTCTGTGTGTTATAACAGCGTCACCAACACCAACCTCTGTGTGTTATAACAGCGTCACCACCACCAACCTCTATCTTTTATAACAGCGTCACAACCACCAACCTCTGTGTGTTATAACATCGTCACCACCAGCAGCCACTGTGTTATAACAGCATCACCACCACTAACCTCTGTGTGTTATAACAGCGTCACCAACACCAACCTGTGTGTGTTATAGCAGCGTCACCACCACCAACCTCTATGTTTTATAACAGCGTCACTAACACCAACCTCTGTGTGTTATCAAAGAGTCACCACCATCAACCTCTGTGTGTTATAACAGCGTCATCTCCACCATCCTCTGTGTGTTATAACAGCGTCACCAACACCAACCTCTTTTTGTTATAACAACGTCACCACCAGCATCCTCTGTGTTATAACAGCGTCACCACCACCAACCCCTTTTGTTTATAACAGTCACCACCACCAACCTCTGTGTGTTATAACAGCGTCACCACCACCAACCCCCAGTATTTATAACAGCGTCACCACCACCAACCTCTGTGTGGTTTAACAGCGTCACCACCACCAACACCTGTGTTATAACAGCGTCACCACCACCAACCTCTGTGTGTTATAACAGCGTCACAACAACCAACCTCTGTGTGTTATAACAGGGTCATCTCCACCATCCTCTGTGTGTTATAACAGCGTCACCAACACCAACCTCTTTGTGTTATAACAACGTCACCACCAGCAACCTCTGTGTTATAACAGCGTCACCACCACCAACCCCTTTTGTTTTTATCAGTCACCACCACCAACCTCTGTGTGTTATAACAGCGTCACCACCACCAACCCCCAGTATTTATAACAGCGTCACCACCACCAACCTCTGTGTGGTTTAACAGCGTCACCAACACCAACCTCTGTGTTATAACAGCGTCACCACCATCATCCATTGTGTGTTATAACAGCGTCACCACCACTACCCCTTGTGTGTTATAACAGCGTCACCACCACCACCAACCACTGTGTGTTATAACAGCGTCACAAACCAACCTCGGTGTGTTATAACAGCGTCACCACCACCAACCTTTGTGTCATATAAAAGTGTGACCACCACCAACCTCTGTGTGTTATATCAGCGTCACAACAACCATCCTCTGTGTGTTATAACAGCGTCATCTCCACCATCCTCAGTGTGTTATAACAGCGTCACCAACACCAACCTCTTTGTGTTATAACAGCGTCACCACCAGCAACCTCTGTGTTATAAGAGCGTCACCACCACCAACCCCCTGTGTTTATATCAGTCACCACCACCAACCTGTGTGTGTTATAACAGCGTCACCACCACTAACTCCTGTGTGTTATAACAGCGTAACCAACACGAAACTCTGTGTGTTATAACAGCATCACCACAACCAACCTCTGTGTGTTATAACAGCGTCACCACCACCAACCTCTGTGTGTTATAACAGCGTCACCACCACCAACCCCCAGTATTTACAACAGCGTCACCACCACCAACCCCTGTGTGGTTTAACAGCGTCACCAACACCAACCTCTGTGTGTTATAACAGCGTCACCACCATCAGCCATTGTGTGTTATAACAGCGTCACCACCACTACCCCTTGTGTGTTATAACAGCGTCACCACCACCACCAACCACTGTGTGTTATAACAGCGTCACAAACCAACCTCTGTGTGTTATAACAGCGTCACCACCACCAACCTCTGTGTCATATAAAAGTGTGACCACCAGTAACCTCCGTGTGTTATAACAGCGTCACCACCATCAACCTATGTGTGTTATGACAGTATTACCACTATCAACCTCTGTGTGTTATAATAGTATTACCATCACCAACCTTTGTATGTTATAACAGCGTCAACTCCACCAACCCTTGTGTAATATAACTGCGTCACCACCACCAACCTCTGTGTTATAACAGCGTCACCACCACCAACCTCTGTGTCATATAACAGTGAGACCACCACCAACCTCTGTGTGTTATAAGAGCGTCACCACCACCAACCTATGTGTGTTATAACAGCGTCACCAACTCCAAACTCTGTGTGTTATAACAGCGTCACCACCACCAACCTCTGTGATATAACGGCGCCACTATCACCAACCTTTGTATGTTATAACAGCATCAACTCTACCAACACCTGTGTTTTATAACTGCGTCACCACCACGAACCTCTGGGTGTTATAACAGCGTCACCACCACCAACCTCTGGGTGTTATAACAGCGTCACCACCACCAACCTCTGTGTGTCATAGCAGAGTTACCACCCCCAACTTCTGTGTTATAACAGCGTCACCACCACCAACCTCTATGTGTTATAACAGCGTCACTATCACCAACCTCTGTATTATAACAGCGTCAACACCACCAACCCCTGTGTTATAACAGCGTCACCACCACCAACTTCTGTGTTTTACAGCGTCACCACCACAAACCTCTGTGTGTTATAACAGCGTCACCACCATCAACCTCTGTGTTTTATAACAGTATTACCACCATCAACCTCTGTGTGTTATAATAGTATTACCATCACCAACCTTTGTATGTTATAACAGCGTCAACTCCACCAACCCCTGTGTAATATAACTGCATCACCACCACCAACCTCTGTGTTATAACAGCGTCACTACCACCAACCTCTGTGTGTCATAGCAGAGTTACCACCCCCAACCTCTGTGTTATAACAGCGTCACCACCACCAACCTCTATGTTTTATAACAGCGTCACCATCACCAACCTCTGTATTATAACAGCGTCAACACCACCAACCCCTGTGTTATAACAGCGTCACCACCACCAACTTCTGTGTTTTACAGCGTCACCACCACCAACCTCCGTGTGTTATAACAGCGTCACCACCATCAACCTCTGTGTGTTATAACAGTATTACCACTATCAACCTCTGTGTGTTATAATAGTATTACCATCACCAACCTTTGTATGTTATAACAGCGTCAACTCCACCAACCCCTGTGTAATATAACTGCGTCACCACCACCAACCTCTGTGTTATAACAGCGTCACCACCACCAACCTCTGTGTCATATAACAGTGTGACCACCACCAACCTCTGTGTGTTATAAGAGCGTCACCACCACCAACCTATGTGTGTTATAACAGCGTCACCAACTCCAAATTCTGTGTGTTATAACAGCGTCACCACCACCAACCTCTGTGTGTTATAACAGCGTCACCACCAACAACCTCTGTGTGTTATAACAGCGTCACCACCACCAACCTCTGTGATATAACGGCGCAACTATCACCAACATTTGTATGTTATAACAGCGTCAACTCTACCAACACCTGTGTTTTATAACTGCGTCACCACCACCAACCTCTGGGTGTTATAACAGTGTCACCGCCACCAATCTCTGTGTGTCATAGCAGAGTTACCACCCCCAACCTCTGTGTTATAACAGCGTCACCACAACCAACCTCTATGAGTTATAACAGCGTCACCATCACCAACCTCTGTATTATAACAGCGTCAACACCACCAACCCCTGTGTTATAACAGCGTCACCACCACCAACTTCTGTGTTTTACAGCGTCACCACCACCAACCTCCGTGTGTTATAACAGCGTCACCACCATCAACCTCTGTGTGTTATAACAGTATTACCACCATCAACCTTTGTGTGTTATAACAGTATTACCGTCACCAACCTTTGTATGTTATAACAGCGTCAACTCCACCAACCCCTGTGTAACATAACAGCGTCACCACCACCAACCTCTGTGTCATATAAAAGTGTGACACCACCAACCTCTGTGTGTTATATCAGCGTCACAACAACCAACCTCTGTGTGTTATAACAGCGTCACCACAACCAACCTCTCTGTGTTATAACAGGGTCACCACCACCAACCTCTGTGTTATAACAGCGTCACCAACACCAACCTTTGTGTGTTATAACAGCGTCACCACCACCAACCTCTGTGTGGTATAACAGCGTCACAACCACCAACCCCTGTGTGTTAGAACAGCGTCACCACCATCAACCACTGTGTTATAACAGCGTCACCACAACCAACCTCTGTGTGTTATAACAGCGTTCTTACCACCAACCTCTGTGTGTCATAGCAGAGTTACCACCCCCAACCTCTGTGTTATAACATCGTCACCACCACCAACCTCTATGTGTTATAACAGCGTCACCATCACCAACCTCTGTATTATAACAGCGTCAACACCACCAACCCCTGTGTTATAACAGCGTCACCACCACCAACTTCTGTGTTTTACAGCGTCACCACCACCAACCTCCGTGTGTTATAACAGCGTCACAAACACCAACCTCTGCGTGTTATAACAGCGTCACCAACACTAACCTTTGTGTGTTATAACAGCGTCACCACCACCAACCTCTGTGTGTTATAACAGCGTCACAAACACCAACCCCTGTGTGTTATAACAGCGTCACAAACACCAACCTCTGCGTGTTATAACAGCGTCACCAACACCAACCTTTGTGTGTTATAACAGCGTCAGCACCACCAACCTCTATGTGTTATAACAGCGTCACCAACACCAACCTCTGTATTATAACAGCGTCAACACCACCAACCCCTGTGTTATAACAGCGTCACCACCACCAACTTCTGTGTTTTACAGCGTCACCACCAACAACCTCCGTGTGTTATAACAGCGTCACCACCATCAACCTATGTGTGTTATGACAGTATTACCACTATCAACCTCTGTGTGTTATAATAGTATTACCATCACCAACCTTTGTATGTTATATCAGCGTCAACTCCACCAACCCTTGTGTAATATAACTGCGTCACCACCACCAACCTCTGTGTTATAAGAGCGTCACCACCACCAACCTACGTGTGTTATAACAGCGTCACCAAATCCAAACTCTGTGTGTTATAACAGCGTCACCACCACCAACCTCTGTGATATAACGGCGCCACTATCACCAACCTTTGTATGTTATAACAGCGTCAACTCTACCAACACCTGTGTTTTATAACTGCGTCACCACCACGAACCTCTGGGTGTTATAACAGCGTCACCACCACCAACCTCTGGGTGTTATAACAGCGTCACCACCACCAACCTCTGTGTGTCATAGCAGTTACCACCCCCAACCTCTGTGTTATAACAGCGTCACCACCACCAACCTCTATGTGTTATAACAGCGTCACTATCACCAACCTCTGTATTATAACAGCGTCAACACCACCAACCCCTGTGTTATAACAGCGTCACCACCACCAACTTCTGAGTTTTACAGCGTCACCACCACCAACCTCCGTGTGTTATAACAGCGTCACCACCATCAACCTCTGTGTGTTATAACAGTATTACCACTATCAACCTCTGTGTGTTATAATAGTATTACCATCACCAACCTTTGTATGTTATAACAGCGTCAACTCCACCAACCCCTGTGTAGTATAACTGCGTCACCACCACCAACCTCTGTGTTATAACAGCGTCACCACCACCAACCTCTGTGTCATATAACAGTGTGACCACCACCAACCTCTGTGTGTTATAAGAGCGTCACCACCACCAACCTATGTGTAATATAACAGCGTCACCAACTCCAAATTCTGTGTGTTATAACAGCGTCACCACCACCAACCTCTGTGTGTTATAACAGCGTTACCACCAACAACCTCTGTGTGTTATAACAGCGTCACCACCACCAACCTCTGTGATATAACGGCGCCACTATCACCAACATTTGTATGTTATAACAGCGTCAACTCTACCAACACCTGTGTTTTATAACTGCGTCACCACCACCAACCTCTGGGTGTTATAACAGTGTCACCACCACCAATCTCTGTGTGTCATAGCAGAGTTACCACCTCCAACCTCTGTGTTATAACAGCGTCACCACAACCAACCTCTATGAGTTATAACAGCGTCACCATCACCAACCTCTGTATTATAACAGCGTCAACACCACCAACCCCTGTGTTATAACAGCGTCACCACCATCAACCTCTGTGTGTTATAACAGTATTACCACCATCAACCTCTGTGTGTTATAACAGTATTACCATCACCAACCTTTGTATATTATAACAGCGTCAACTCCACCAACCCCTGTGTAACATAACAGCGTCACCACCACCAACCTCTGTGTCATATAAAAGTGTGACCACCACCAACCTCTGTGTGTTATATCAGCGTCACAACAACCAACCTCTGTGTGTTATAACAGCGTCACCACAACCAACCTCTCTGTGTTATAACAGGGTCACCACCACCAACCTCTGTGTTATAACAGCGTCACCAACACCAACCTTTGTGTGTTATAACAGCGTCACCACCACCAACCTCTGTGTGGTATAACAGCGTCACAACCACCAACCCCTGTGTGTTAGAACAGCGTCACCACCATCAACCACTGTGTTATAACAGCGTCACCACAACCAACCTCTGTGTGTTATAACAGCGTTCTTACCACCAACCACTGTGTGTCATAGCAGAGTTACCACCCCCAACCTCTGTGTTATAACATCGTCACCACCACCAACCTCTATGTGTTATAACAGCGTCACCATCACCAACCTCTGTATTATAACAGCGTCAACACCACCAACCCCTGTGTTATAACAGCGTCACCACCACCAACCTCTGTGTGTTATAACAGCGTCACAAACACCAACCCCTGTGTGTTATAACAGCGTCACAAACACCAACCTCTGCGTGTTATAACAGCGTCACCAACACCAACCTTTGTGTGTTATAACAGCGTCAGCACCACCAACCTCTATGTGTTATAACAGCATCACCATCACCAACCTCTGTATTATAACAGCGTCAACACCACTAACCCCTGTGTTATAACAGCGTCACCACCACCAACTTCTGTGATTTACAGCGTCACCACCAACAACCTCCGTGTGTTATAACAGCGTCACCACCATCAACCTATGTGTGTTATGACAGTATTACCACTATCAACCTCTGTGTGTTATAATAGTATTACCATCACCAACCTTTGTATGTTATAACAGCGTCAACTCCACCAACCCTTGTGTAATATAACTGCGTCACCACCACCAACCTCTGTGTTATAACAGCGTCACCACCACCAACCTCTGTGTCATATAACAGTGTGACCACCACCAACCTCTGTGTGTTATAAGAGCGTCACCACCACCAACCTATGTGTGTTATAACAGCGTCACCAACTCCAAACTCTGTGAGTTATAACAGCGTCACCACCACCAACCTCTGTGATATAACGGCGCCACTATCACCAACCTTTGTATGTTATAACAGCGTCAACTCTACCAACACCTGTGTTTTATAACTGCGTCACCACCACGAACCTCTGGGTGTTATAACAGCGTCACCACCACCAACCTCTGGGTGTTATAACAGCGTCACCACCACCAACCTCTGTGTGTCATAGCAGAGTTACCACCCCCAACCTCTGTGTTATAACAGCGTCACCACCACCAACCTCTATGTGTTATAACAGCGTCACTATCACCAACCTCTGTATTATAACAGCGTCAACACCACCAACCCCTGTGTTATAACAGCGTCACCACCACCAACTTCTGTGTTTTACAGCGTCACCACCACAAACCTCTGTGTGTTATTACAGCGTCACCACCATCAACCTCTGTGTTTTATAACAGTATTACCACCATCAACCTCTGTGTGTCATAATAGTATTACCATCACCAACCTTTGTATGTTATAACAGCGTCAACTCCACCAACCCCTGTGTAATATAACTGCATCACCACCACCAACCTCTGTGTTATAACAGCGTCACTACCACCAACCTCTATGTGTTATAGCAGCGTCACCATCACCAACCTCTGTATTATAACAGCGTCACCAACACCAACCTCTGTGTGTTATATCAGCGTCACCACCACCAACCTCTGTGTGTTATAACAGCGTCACCACCACCAACCCCCAGTATTTATAACAGCGTCACCAGCACCAACCTCTGTGTGGTTTATCAGCGTCACCAACACCAACCTCTGTGTTATAACTGCGTCACCACCATCATCCATTGTGTGTTATAACAGCGTCACCACCACTACCCCTTGTGTGTTATAACAGCGTCACCACCACCTCCAACCACTGTGTGTTATAACAGCGTCACAAACCAACCTCTGTGTGTTATAACAGCGTCACCACCACCAACCTCTGTGTCATATAAAAGTGTGACCACCACCAACCTCTGTGTGTTATATCAGCGTCACAACAACCAACGTCTGTGTGTTATAACAGCGTCACCACAACCAACCACTCTGTGTTAAAACAGCGTCACCACCACCAACCTCCGTGTTATAACAGCGTCACCACCACCAACCTCTGGGTGTTATAACAGCGTCACCTCCAGCAACCTCTTTGTGTTATAACAGCGTCACCACCAGCAACCTCTGTGTTATAACAGCGTCACCACCACCAACCCCCTGTGTTTATAACAGTCACCACCACCAACCTCTGTGTGTTATAACAGCGTAACCAACACCAAACTCTGTGTGTTATAACACCGTCACCACCACCAACCTCTGTTTAATAACAGCGTCACCACCACCAACCTCTGTGTCATATAACAGTGTGACCACCACCAACCTCTGTGTGTTATAACAGCGTCACCACCACCAACCTCTGTGTGTCATAGCAGAGTTACCACCCCCAACCTCTGTGTTATAACAGCGTCACCACCACCAACCTCTATGTGTTATAGCAGCGTCACCATCACCAACCTCTGTATTATAACAGCGTCAACACCACCAACCCCTGTGTTATAACAGCGTCATCACCACCAACTTCTGTGTTTTACAGCGTCACCACCACCAACCTCTGTGTGTTATAACAGCGTCACCACCATCAACCTCTGTGTGTTATAACAGTATTACCACCATCACCCTCTGTGTGTTATAACAGTATTACCATCACCAATCTTTGTATGTTATAACAGCGTCAATTCCACCAACCCCTGTGTAATATAACTGCGTCACCACCACCAACCTCTGTGTCATATAACAGTGTGACCACCACCAACCTCTATGTGTTATAAGAGCGTCACTACCACCAACCTATGTGTGTTATAACAGCGTCACCAACACCAAACTCTGTGTGTTATAACAGCGTCACCACCACCAACCTCTGTGTGTTATAACAGCGTCACCACCAGCAACCTCTGTGTGTTATAACAGCGTCACCACAATCATCCTTTGTGTGTTATAAAAGCGTTACCACCACCAACCCCTGTGTGTTATAACAGCGTCACCACCACCGACCACTGTGTGTTATAACAGCGTCACAAACACCAACCACTGTGTGATATACCAGCGTCACCAACACCAACCCCTGCGTGTTATAGCAGCGTCACCAACACCAATCTCTGTGTGTTATAACAGCGTCACCACCACCAACCTCTGTGTTTTAAAACAGCGTCACAACCACCAACCCCTGTGTGTTATAACAGCGTCACCACCACCAACCACTGTGTTATAAAAGCGTCACCACCACCAACCTCTGTGATATAACGGCGCCACTATCACCAACCTTTGTATGTTATAACAGCGTCAACTCCACCAACACCTGTGTGTTATAACTGCGTCTCCACCACCAACCTCTGGGTGTTATAACAGCGTCACCACCACCAACCTCTGGGTGTTATAACAGCGTCACCACCACCAACCTCTGTGTGTCATAGCAGAGTTACCACCCCCAACCTCTGTGTTATAACAGCGTCACACCACCAACCTCTATGTGTTATAACAGCGTCACCATCACCAACCTCTGTATTTTTTCAGCGTCAACACCACCAACCCCTGTGTTATAACAGCGTTTCAACCACCAACTTCTGTGTTTTACAGTGTCACCACCACCAACCTCCGTGTGTTATAACAGCGTCACCACCATCAACCTCTGTGTGTTATAACAGTTTTACCACCATCAACCTCTGTGTGTTATAATAGTATTACCATCACCAACCTTTGTATGTTATAACAGCGTCAACTCCACCAACCACTGTGTAATATAACTGCGTAACCACCACCAACCTCTGTGTTATAACAGCGTCACCACCACCAACCTCTGTATCATATAACAGTGTGACCACCACCAACCTCTGTGTGTAATAAGAGCGTCACCACCACCAACCTATGTGTGTTATAACAGCGTCACCAACTCCAAACTCTGTGTGTTATAACAGCGTCACCACCACCAACCTCTGTGTGTTATAACAGCGTCACCACCACCAACCTCTGTGTGTTATAACAGCGTCACCACCACCAACCTCTGTGTGTTATAACAGCGTCACCACCATCATCCTTTGTGTGTTATAACAGCGTCACCACCACCAACCCCTGTGTGTTATAACAGCGTTACCACCACCAACCACTATGTGTTATAACAGCGTCACAAACACCAACCCCTGTGTGTTATAACAGCGTCACAAACACCAACCTCTGCGTGTTATAACAGCGTCACCAACACCAACCTTTGTGTGTTATAACAGCGTCACCACCACCAACCTCTGTGTGTTATAACAGCGTCACAACCACCAACCCCTGTGTGTTAGAACAGCGTCACTACCACCAACCACTGTGTTATAACAGCGTCACCACAACCAACCTCTGTGTGTTATAACAGCGACACAACAACCAACCTCTGTGTGTTATAACAGCGTCATCTCCACCATCCTCTGTGTGTTATAACAGCGTCACCAACACCAACCTCTTTGTGTTATAACAGCGTCACCACCAGCAACCTCTGTGTTATAAAAGCGTCACCACCACCAACCCCCTGTGTTTATAACAGTCACCACCACCAACCTGTGTGTGTTATAACAGCGTCACCACCACTAACCCCTGTGTGTTATAACAGCGTAACCAATACGAAGATCTGTGTGTTATAACAGAGTCACCACAACCAACCTGTGTGTGTTATAACAGCGTCACCACCACCAACTTCTGTGTTTTACAGCGTCACCACCACCAACCTCCGTGTGTTATAACAGCGTCACCACCATCAACCTCTGTGTGTTATAACAGTATTACCACCATCAACCTCTGTGTGTTATAATAGTATTACCATCACCAACCTTTGTATGTTTTAACAGCGTCAACTCCACCACCCCCGGTGTAATATAACTGCGTAACCACCACTAACCTCTGTGTTATAACAGCGTCACCACCACCAACCTCTGTGTCATATAACAGTGTGACCACCACAAACCTCTGTGTGTAATAAGAGCGTCACCACCACCAACCTCTGTGTGTTATAACAGCGTCACCACCACCAACCTTTGTGTCTTATAACGGCGTAACCACCACCAACCCCTGTGTGTTATAACAGCGTCACCACCACCAACCTCTGTGTGTTATAACAGCGTCACCAACACCAACCTCTGTGTGTTATAACAGCGTCATCACCACCAACCTCTGTGTGTTATAACAGCGTCACCAACACCAACCTCTGTGTGTTATAACAGCGTCACCACCACCAACCTCTATCTTTTATAACAGCGTCACAACCA
This sequence comes from Procambarus clarkii, assembly GCF_040958095.1. Lineage (NCBI taxonomy): Eukaryota > Metazoa > Arthropoda > Malacostraca > Decapoda > Cambaridae > Procambarus > Procambarus clarkii. The sequence continues at coordinate 52,089,592 of NC_091157.1, forward strand.
CCAACCTCTGTGTGTTATAACATCGTCACCACCAGCAGCCACTGTGTTATAACAGCATCACCACCACTAACCTCTGTGTGTTATAACAGCGTCACCAACACCAACCTGTGTGTGTTATAGCAGCGTCACCACCACCAACCTCTATGTTTTATAACAGCGTCACTAACACCAACCTCTGTGTGTTATCAAAGAGTCACCACCATCAACCTCTGTGTGTTATAACAGCGTCATCTCCACCATCCTCTGTGTGTTATAACAGCGTCACCAACACCAACCTCTTTTTGTTATAACAACGTCACCACCAGCATCCTCTGTGGTTTAACAGCGTCACCACCACCAACACCTGTGTTATAACAGCGTCACCACCACCAACCTCTGTGTGTTATAACAGCGTCACAACAACCAACCTCTGTGTGTTATAACAGGGTCATCTCCACCATCCTCTGTGTGTTATAACAGCGTCACCACACCAACCTCTTTGTGTTATAACAACGTCACCACCAGCAACCTCTGTGTTATAACAGCGTCACCACCACCAACCCCTTTTGTTTTTATCAGTCACCACCACCAACCTCTGTGTGTTATAACAGCGTCACCACCACCAACCCCCAGTATTTATAACAGCGTCACCACCACCAACCTCTGTGTGGTTTAACAGCGTCACCAACACCAACCTCTGTGTTATAACAGCGTCACCACCATCATCCATTGTGTGTTATAACAGCGTCACCACCACTACCCCTTGTGTGTTATAACAGCGTCACCACCACCACCAACCACTGTGTGTTATAACAGCGTCACAAACCAACCTCGGTGTGTTATAACAGCGTCACCACCACCAACCTTTGTGTCATATAAAAGTGTGACCACCACCAACCTCTGTGTGTTATATCAGCGTCACAACAACCATCCTCTGTGTGTTATAACAGCGTCATCTCCACCATCCTCAGTGTGTTATAACAGCGTCACCAACACCAACCTCTTTGTGTTATAACAGCGTCACCACCAGCAACCTCTGTGTTATAAGAGCGTCACCACCACCAACCCCCTGTGTTTATATCAGTCACCACCACCAACCTGTGTGTGTTATAACAGCGTCACCACCACTAACTCCTGTGTGTTATAACAGCGTAACCAACACGAAACTCTGTGTGTTATAACAGCATCACCACAACCAACCTCTGTGTGTTATAACAGCGTCACCACCACCAACCTCTGTGTGTTATAACAGCGTCACCACCACCAACCCCCAGTATTTACAACAGCGTCACCACCACCAACCCCTGTGTGGTTTAACAGCGTCACCAACACCAACCTCTGTGTGTTATAACAGCGTCACCACCATCAGCCATTGTGTGTTATAACAGCGTCACCACCACTACCCCTTGTGTGTTATAACAGCGTCACCACCACCACCAACCACTGTGTGTTATAACAGCGTCACAAACCAACCTCTGTGTGTTATAACAGCGTCACCACCACCAACCTCTGTGTCATATAAAAGTGTGACCACCAGTAACCTCTGTGTGTTATAACAGCGTCACAACAACCAATCACTGTGTGTTATATCAGCGTCACCACAACCAACCTCTCTGTGTTATAACAGCGTCACCACCACCAACCTCTGTGGTATAACAGCGTCGCCACCACCAACCTCTGGGTGTTATAACAGCGTCACCACCAGCAACCTCTTTGTGTTATAACAGCTTCACCACCAGCAACCTCTGTGTTATAACAGCTTCACCACCACCAACCCCCTGTGTTTATAACAGTCCCCACCACCAACATCTGTGTGTTATAACAGCGTAACCAACACCAAACTCTGTGTGTTATAACACCGTCACCACCACAAACCTCTGTGTTATAACAGCGTCACCACCACCATCCTCTGTGTCATATAACAGTGTGACCACCACTAACCTCTGTGTGTTATAACAGCGTCACCACCACCAAACTCTGTGTGTCATAGCAGAGTTACCACCCCCAACCTCTGTGTTATAACAGCGTCACCACCACCAACCTCTATGTGTTATAACAGCGTCACCATCACCAACCTCTGTATTATAACAGCGTCAACACCACCAACCCCTGTGTTATAACAGCGTCACCACCACCAACTTCTGAGTTTTACAGCGTCACCACTACCAACCTCTGTGTGTTATAACAGCGTCACCACCCTCAACCTCTGTGTGTGTTATAACAGTATTACCACCATCAACCTCTGTGTGTTATAACAGTATTACCATCACCAACCTTTGTATGTTATAACAGCGTCAACTCCACCAACCCCTGTGTAATATAACTGCGTCACCACCACCAACCTTTGTATGTTATAACAGCGTCAACTCCACCAACCCCTGTGTAATATAACTGCGTCACCACCACCAACCTCTGTGTCATATAAAAGTTTGACCACCACCAACCTCTGTGTGTTATATCAGCGTCACAACAGTCAACCTCTGTGTGCTATAACAGCGTCACCACAACCAACCTCTCTGTGTTATAACAGCGTCACCACCACCAACCGCTGTATTATAACAGCGTCACCACCACCAACCTCTGTGTGTTATAGCAGCGTCACCAACACCAACCTTTGTGTGTTATAACAGCGTCAACACCACCAACCTCTGTGTGTTATAACAGCGTCACAACCACCAACCCCTGTGTGTTAGAACAGCGTCACCACTACCAACCCCTGTGTTATAACAGCGTCATTACCAGCAACCTCTGTGTTATAACAGCGTCACCACCAGCAACCTCTTTGTGTTATAACAGCGTCACCACCAGCAACCTCTGTGTTATAACATCGTCACCACCACCAACCTCTGTGTTTTATAACAGCGTCACAACGACCAACCCCTGTGTGTTATAAAGGCGTCACCACCACCAACCACTGTGTTATAAAAGCGTCACCACCACCAACCTCTGTGATATAACGGCGCCACTATCTCCAACCTTTGTATGTTATAACAGCGTCAACTCCACCAACACCTGTGAATTATAACTGCGTCACCACCACCAACCTCTGGGTGTTATAACAGCGTCACCACTACCAACCTCTGGGTGTTATAACAGCGTCACCACCACCAACCTCTGTGTGTCATAGCAGAGTTACCATCCCCAACCTCCTGTGTTTATAACAGTCACCATCACCAACCTGTGTGTGTTATAACAGCGTCACCACCACTAACCCTTGTGTGTTATAACAGCGTAACCAACACCAAACTCTGTGCGTCATAACAGCGTCACCACCACCAACCTCTGTGTGTTATAACAGCGTCACCACCACCAACCTCTGTGTGTTATAACAGCGTCACCACCACCAACCCCCAGTATTTATAACAGCGTCACCACCACCAACCCCTGTGTGGGTTAACAGCGTCACCAACACCAACCTCTGTGTGTTAAAACAGCGTCACCACCATCATCCATTGTGTGTTATAACAGCGTCACCACCACTACCCCTTGTGTGTTATAACAGCGTCACCACCACCACCAACCACTGTGTGTTATAACAGCGTCACAAACCAACCTCTGTGTGTTATAACAGCGTCACCACCACCAACCACTGTGTTATAAAAGCGTCACCACCACCAACCTCTGTGATAAAACGGCGCCACTATCTCCAACCTTTGTATGTTATGACAGCGTCACCACCACCAACCTCTGGGTGTTATAACAGCGTCACCACTACCAACCTCTGTGTGTCATAGCAGAGTTACCACCCCCAACCTCTGTGTTATAACAGCGTCAGCACCACCAACCTCTATGTGTTATAACAGCGTCACCATCACCAACCTCTGTATTATAACAGCGTCAACACCACCAACCCCTGTGTTATAACAGCGTCACCACCACCAACTTCTGTGTTTTACAGCGTCACCACCACCAACCTCCGTGTGTTATAACAGCGTCACCACCATCAACCTCTGTGTGTTATAACAGTATTACCACCATCAACCTCTGTGTGTTATAATAGTATTACCATCACCAACCTTTGTATGTTTTAACAGCGTCAACTCCACCACCCCCGGTGTAATATAACTGCGTAACCACCACTAACCTCTGTGTTATAACAGCGTCACCACCACCAACCTCTGTGTCATATAACAGTGTGACCACCACAAACCTCTGTGTGTAATAAGAGCGTCACCACCACCAACCTCTGTGTGTTATAACAGCGTCACCACCACCAACCTTTGTGTCTTATAACGGCGTAACCACCACCAACCCCTGTGTGTTATAACAGCGTCACCACCACCAACCTCTGTGTGTTATAACAGCGTCACCAACACCAACCTCTGTGTGTTATAACAGCGTCATCACCACCAACCTCTGTGTGTTATAACAGCGTCACCAACACCAACCTCTGTGTGTTATAACAGCGTCACCACCACCAACCTCTATCTTTTATAACAGCGTCACAACCACCAACCTCTGTGTGTTATAACATCGTCACCACCAGCAGCCACTGTGTTATAACAGCATCACCACCACTAACCTCTGTGTGTTATATCAGCGTCACCAACACCAACCTGTGTGTGTTATAGCAGCGTCACCACCACCAACCTCTATGTTTTATAACAGCGTCACTAACACCAACCTCTGTGTGTTATCAAAGCGTCACCACCATCAACCTCTGTGTGTTATAACAGCGTCATCTCCGCCATCCTCTGTGTGTTATAACAGCGTCACCAACACCAACCTCTTTTTGTTATAACAACGTCACCACCAGCAACCTCTGTGTTATAACAGCGTCACCACCACCAACCCCTTTTGTTTATAACAGTCACCACCACCAACCTCTGTGTGTTATAACAGCGTCACCACCACCAACCCCCAGTATTTATAACAGCGTTACCACCACCAACCTCTGTGTGGTTTAACAGCGTCACCACCACCAACACCTGTGTTATAACAGCGTCACCACCACCAACCTCTGTGTGTTATAACAGCGTCACAACAACCAACCTCTGTGTGTTATAACAGGGTCATCTCCACCATCCTCTGTGTGTTATAACAGCGTCACCAACACCAACCTCTTTGTGTTATAACAACGTCACCACCAGCAACCTCTGTGTTATAACAGCGTCACCACCACCAACCCCTTTTGTTTTTATCAGTCACCACCACCAACCTCTGTGTGTTATAACAGCGTCACCACCACCAACCCCCAGTATTTATAACAGCGTCACCACCACCAACCTCTGTGTGGTTTAACAGCGTCACCAACACCAACCTCTGTGTTATAACAGCGTCACCACCATCATCCATTGTGTGTTATAACAGCGTCACCACCACTACCCCTTGTGTGTTATAACAGCGTCACCACCACCACCAACCACTGTGTGTTATAACAGCGTCACAAACCAACCTCGGTGTGTTATAACAGCGTCACCACCACCAACCTTTGTGTCATATAAAAGTGTGACCACCACCAACCTCTGTGTGTTATATCAGCGTCACAACAACCATCCTCTGTGTGTTATAACAGCGTCATCTCCACCATCCTCAGTGTGTTAGAACAGCGTCACCAACACCAACCTCTTTGTGTTATAACAGCGTCACCACCAGCAACCTCTGTGTTATAAGAGCGTCACCACCAGCAACCCCCTGTGTTTATATCAGTCACCACCACCAACCTGTGTGTGTTATAACAGCGTCACCACCACTAACTCCTGTGTGTTATAACAGCGTAACCAACACGAAACTCTGTGTGTTATAACAGCATCACCACAACCAACCTCTGTGTGTTATAACAGCGTCACCACCACCAACCTCTGTGTGTTATAACAGCGTCACCACCACCAACCCCCAGTATTTACAACAGCGTCACCACCACCAACCCCTGTGTGGTTTAACAGCGTCACCAACACCAACCTCTGTGTGTTATAACAGCGTCACCACAATCAGCCATTGTGTGTTATAACAGCGTCACCACCACTACCCCTTGTGTGTTATAACAGCGTCACCACCACCACCAACCACTGTGTGTTATAACAGCGTCACAAACCAACCTCTGTGTGTTATAACAGCGTCACCACCACCAACCTCTGTGTCATATAAAAGTGTGACCACCAGTAACCTCTGTGTGTTATAACAGCGTCACAACAACCAACCACTGTGTGTTATATCAGCGTCACCACAACCAACCTCTCTGTGTTATAACAGCGTCATCACCACCAACCTCTGTGGTATAACAACGTCGCCACCACCAACCTCTGGGTGTTATAACAGCGTCACCACCAGCAACCTCTTTGTGTTATAACAGCTTCACCACCACCAACCCCTGTGTTATAACAGCGTCACCACCACCAACTTCTGAGTTTTACAGCGTCACCACTACCAACCTCTGTGTGTTATAACAGCGTCACCACCCTCAACCTCTGTGTGTTATAACAGTATTACCACCATCAACCTCTGTGTGTTATAACAGTATTACCATCACCAACCTTTGTATGTTATAACAGCGTCAACTCCACCAACCCCTGTGTAATATAACTGCGTCACCACCACCAACCTTTGTATGTTATAACAGCGTCAACTCCACCAACCCCTGTGTAATATAACTGCGTCACCACCACCAACCTCTGTGTCATATAAAAGTTTGACCACCACCAACCTCTGTGTGTTATATCAGCGTCACAACAGTCAACCTCTGTGTGCTATAACAGCGTCACCACAACCAACCTCTCTGTGTTATAACAGCGTCACCACCACCAACCGCTGTATTATAACAGCGTCACCACCACCAACCTCTGTGTGTTATAGCAGCGTCACCAACACCAACCTTTGTGTGTTATAACAGCGTCAACACCACCAACCTCTGTGTGTTATAACAGCGTCACAACCACCAACCCCTGTGTGTTAGAACAGCGTCACCACTACCAACCCCTGTGTTATAACAGCGTCACAACAACCAACCTCTGTGTGTTATAACAGCGTCACAACAACCAACCTCAGTGTGTTATAACAGCGTCATTACCAGCAACCTCTGTGTTATAACAGCGTCACCACCAGCAACCTCTTTGTGTTATAACAGCGTCACCACCAGCAACCTCTGTGTTATAACAGCGTCACAACAACCAACCTCTGTGTGTTATAACAGCGTCACAACAACCAACCTCAGTGTGTTATAACAGCGTCATTACCAGCAACCTCTGTGTTATAACAGCGTCACCACCAGCAACCTCTTTGTGTTATAACAGCGTCACCACCAGCAACCTCTGTGTTATAACATCGTCACCACCACCAACCTCTGTGATATAACGGCGCCACTATCACCAACATTTGTATGTTATAACAGCGTCAATTCTACCAACACCTGTGTTTTATAACTGCGTCACCACCACCAACCTCTGGGTGTTATAACAGTGTCACCACCACCAATCTCTGTGTGTCATAGCAGAGTTACCACCCCCAACCTCTGTGTTATAACAGCGTCACCACAACCAACCTCTATGAGTTATAACAGCGTCACCATCACCAACCTCTGTATTATAACAGCGTCAACACCACCAACCCCTGTGTTATAACAGCGTCACCACCACCAACTTCTGTGTTTTACAGCGTCACCACCACCAACCTCCGTGTGTTATAACAGCGTCATTACCATCAACCTCTGTGTGTTATAACAGTATTACCACCATCAACCTCTGTGTGTTATAACAGTATTACCATCACCAACCTTTGTATGTTATAACAGCGTCAACTCCACCAACCCCTGTGTAACATAACAGCGTCACCACCACCAACCTCTGTGTCATATAAAAGTGTGACCACCACCAACCTCTGTGTGTTATATCAGCGTCACAACAACCAACCTCTGTGTGTTATAACAGCGTCACCACAACCAACCTCTCTGTGTTATAACAGGGTCACCACCACCAACCTCTGTGTTATAACAGCGTCACCAACACCAACCTTTGTGTGTTATAACAGCGTCACCACCACCAACCTCTGTGTGTTATAACAGCGTCACAACCACTAACCCCTGTGTGTTAGAACAGCGTCACCACCATCAACCACTGTGTTATAACAGCGTTCTTACCACCAACCTCTGTGTGTCATAGCAGAGTTACCACCCCCAACCTCTGTGTTATAACATCGTCACCACCACCAACCTCTATGTGTTATAACAGCGTCACCATCACCAACGTCTGTATTATAACAGCGTCAACACCACCAACCCCTGTGTTATAACAGCGTCACCACCACCAACTTCTGTGTTTTACAGCGTCACCACCACCAACCTCCATGTGTTATAACAGCGTCACAAACACCAACCTCTGCGTGTTATAACAGCGTCACCAACACTAACCTTTGTGTGTTATAACAGCGTCACCACCACCAACCTCTGTGTGTTATAACAGCGTCACAAACACCAACCCCTGTGTGTTATAACAGCGTCACAAACACCAACCTCTGCGTGTTATAACAGCGTCACCAACACCAACCTTTGTGTGTTATAACAGCGTCAGCACCACCAACCTCTATGTGTTATAACAGCGTCACCATCACCAACCTCTGTATTATAACAGCGTCAACACCACCAACCCCTGTGTTATAACAGCGTCACCACCACCAACTTCTGTGTTTTACAGCGTCACCACCAACAACCTCCGTGTGTTATAACAGCGTCACCACCATCAACCTATGTGTGTTATGACAGTAATACCACTATCAACCTCTGTGTGTTATAATAGTATTACCATCACCAACCTTTGTATGTTATAACAGCGTCAACTCCACCAACCCTTGTGTAATATAACTGCGTCACCACCACCAACCTCTGTGTTATAACAGCGTCACCACCACCAACCTCTGTGTCATATAACAGTGTGACCACCACCAACCTCTGTGTGTTATAAGAGCGTCACCACCACCAACCTATGTGTGTTATAACAGCGTCACCAACTCCAAACTCTGTGTGTTATAACAGCGTCACCACCACCAACCTCTGTGATATAACGGCGCCACTATCACCAACCTTTGTATGTTATAACAGCATCAACTCTACCAACACCTGTGTTTTATAACTGCGTCACCACCACGAACCTCTGGGTGTTATAACAGCGTCACCACCACCAACCTCTGGGTGTTATAACAGCGTCACCACCACCAACCTCTGTGTGTCATAGCAGAGTTACCACCCCCAACTTCTGTGTTATAACAGCGTCACCACCACCAACCTCTATGTGTTATAACAGCGTCACTATCACCAACCTCTGTATTATAACAGCGTCAACACCACCAACCCCTGTGTTATAACAGCGTCACCACCACCAACTTCTGTGTTTTACAGCGTCACCACCACAAACCTCTGTGTGTTATAACAGCGTCACCACCATCAACCTCTGTGTTTTATAACAGTATTACCACCATCAACCTCTGTGTGTTATAATAGTATTACCATCACCAACCTTTGTATGTTATAACAGCGTCAACTCCACCAACCCCTGTGTAATATAACTGCATCACCACCACCAACCTCTGTGTTATAACAGCGTCACTACCACCAACCTCTGTGTGTCATAGCAGAGTTACCACCCCCAACCTCTGTGTTATAACAGCGTCACCACCACCAACCTCTATGTTTTATAACAGCGTCACCATCACCAACCTCTGTATTATAACAGCGTCAACACCACCAACCCCTGTGTTATAACAGCGTCACCACCACCAACTTCTGTGTTTTACAGCGTCACCACCACCAACCTCCGTGTGTTATAACAGCGTCACCACCATCAACCTCTGTGTGTTATAACAGTATTACCACTATCAACCTCTGTGTGTTGTAATAGTATTACCATCACCAACCTTTGTATGTTATAACAGCGTCAACTCCACCAACCCCTGTGTAATATAACTGCGTCACCACCACCAACCTCTGTGTTATAACAGCGTCACCACCACCAACCTCTGTGTCATATAACAGTGTGACCACCACCAACCTCTGTGTGTTATAAGAGCGTCACCACCACCAACCTATGTGTGTTATAACAGCGTCACCAACTCCAAATTCTGTGTGTTATAACAGCGTCACCACCACCAACCTCTGTGTGTTATAACAGCGTCACCACCAACAACCTCTGTGTGTTATAACAGCGTCACCACCACCAACCTCTGTGATATAACGGCGCAACTATCACCAACATTTGTATGTTATAACAGCGTCAACTCTACCAACACCTGTGTTTTATAACTGCGTCACCACCACCAACCTCTGGGTGTTATAACAGTGTCACCACCACCAATCTCTGTGTGTCATAGCAGAGTTACCACCCCCAACCTCTGTGTTATAACAGCGTCACCACAACCAACCTCTATGAGTTATAACAGCGTCACCATCACCAACCTCTGTATTATAACAGCGTCAACACCACCAACCCCTGTGTTATAACAGCGTCACCACCACCAACTTCTGTGTTTTACAGCGTCACCACCACCAACCTCCGTGTGTTATAACAGCGTCACCACCATCAACCTCTGTGTGTTATAACAGTATTACCACCATCAACCTTTGTGTGTTATAACAGTATTACCGTCACCAACCTTTGTATGTTATAACAGCGTCAACTCCACCAACCCCTGTGTAACATAACAGCGTCACCACCACCAACCTCTGTGTCATATAAAAGTGTGACCACCACCAACCTCTGTGTGTTATATCAGCGTCACAACAACCAACCTCTGTGTGTTATAACAGCGTCACCACAACCAACCTCTCTGTGTTATAACAGGGTCACCACCACCAACCTCTGTGTTATAACAGCGTCACCAACACCAACCTTTGTGTGTTATAACAGCGTCACCACCACCAACCTCTGTGTGGTATAACAGCGTCACAACCACCAACCCCTGTGTGTTAGAACAGCGTCACCACCATCAACCACTGTGTTATAACAGCGTCACCACAACCAACCTCTGTGTGTTATAGCAGCGTTCTTACCACCAACCTCTGTGTGTCATAGCAGAGTTACCACCCCCAACCTCTGTGTTATAACATCGTCACCACCACCAACCTCTATGTGTTATAACAGCGTCACCATCACCAACCTCTGTATTATAACAGCGTCAACACCACCAACCCCTGTGTTATAACAGCGTCACCACCACCAACTTCTGTGTTTTACAGCGTCACCACCACCAACCTCCGTGTGTTATAACAGCGTCACAAACACCAACCTCTGCGTGTTATAACAGCGTCACCAACACTAACCTTTGTGTGTTATAACAGCGTCACCACCACCAACCTCTGTGTGTTATAACAGCGTCACAAACACCAACCCCTGTGTGTTATAACAGCGTCACAAACACCAACCTCTGCGTGTTATAACAGCGTCACCAACACCAACCTTTGTGTGTTATAACAGCGTCAGCACCACCAACCATTATGTGTTATAACAGCGTCACCAACACCAACCTCTGTATTATAACAGCGTCAACACCACCAACTTCTGTGTTTTACAGCGTCACCACCAACAACCTCCGTGTGTTATAACAGCGTCACCACCATCAACCTATGTGTGTTATGACAGTATTACCACTATCAACCTCTGTGTGTTATAATAGTATTACCATCACCAACCTTTGTATGTTATATCAGCGTCAACTCCACCAACCCTTGTGTAATATAACTGCGTCACCACCACCAACCTCTGTGTTATAAGAGCGTCACCACCACCAACCTATGTGTGTTATAACAGCGTCACCAAATCCAAACTCTGTGTGTTATAACAGCGTCACCACCACCAACCTCTGTGATATAACGGCGCCACTATCACCAACCTTTGTATGTTATAACAGCGTCAACTCTACCAACACCTGTGTTTTATAACTGCGTCACCACCACGAACCTCTGGGTGTTATAACAGCGTCACCACCACCAACCTCTGGGTGTTATAACAGCGTCACCACCACCAACCTCTGTGTGTCATAGCAGTTACCACCCCCAACCTCTGTGTTATAACAGCGTCACCACCACCAACCTCTATGTGTTATAACAGCGTCACTATCACCAACCTCTGTATTATAACAGCGTCAACACCACCAACCCCTGTGTTATAACAGCGTCACCACCACCAACTTCTGTGTTTTACAGCGTCACCACCACCAACCTCCGTGTGTTATAACAGCGTCACCACCATCAACCTCTGTGTGTTATAACAGTATTACCACTATCAACCTCTGTGTGTTATAATAGTATTACCATCACCAACCTTTGTATGTTATAACAGCGTCAACTCCACCAACCCCTGTGTAATATAACTGCGTCACCACCACCAACCTCTGTGTTATAACAGCGTCACCACCACCAACCTCTGTGTCATATAACAGTGTGACCACCACCAACCTCTGTGTGTTATAAGAGCGTCACCACCACCAACCTATGTGTGTTATAACAGCGTCACCAACTCCAAATTCTGTGTGTTATAACAGCGTCACCACCACCAACCTCTGTGTGTTATAACAGCGTTACCACCAACAACCTCTGTGTGTTATAACAGCGTCACCACCACCAACCTCTGTGATATAACGGCGCCACTATCACCAACATTTGTATGATATAACAGCGTCAACTCTACCAACACCTGTGTTTTATAACTGCGTCACCACCACCAACCTCTGGGTGTTATAACAGTGTCACCACCACCAATCTCTGTGTGTCATAGCAGAGTTACCACCTCCAACCTCTGTGTTATAACAGCGTCACCACAACCAACCTCTATGAGTTATAACAGCGTCACCATCACCAACCTCTGTATTATAACAGCGTCAACACCACCAACCCCTGTGTTATAACAGCGTCACCACCATCAACCTCTGTGTGTTATAACAGTATTACCACCATCAACCTCTGTGTGTTATAACAGTATTACCATCACCAACCTTTGTATATTATAACAGCGTCAAGTCCACCAACCCCTGTGTAACATAACAGCGTCACCACCACCAACCTCTGTGTCATATAAAAGTGTGACCACCACCAACCTCTGTGTGTTATATCAGCGTCACAACAACCAACCTCTGTGTGTTATAACAGCGTCACCACAACCAACCTCTCTGTGTTATAACAGGGTCACCACCACCAACCTCTGTGTTATAACAGCGTCACCAACACCAACCTTTGTGTGTTATAACAGCGTCACCACCACCAACCTCTGTGTGGTATAACAGCGTCACAACCACCAACCCCTGTGTGTTAGAACAGCGTCACCACCATCAACCACTGTGTTATAACAGCGTCACCACAACCAACCTCTGTGTGTTATAACAGCGTTCTTACCACCAACCTCTGTGTGTCATAGCAGAGTTACCACCCCCAACCTCTGTGTTATAACATCGTCACCACCACCAACCTCTATGTGTTATAACAGCGTCACCATCACCAACCTCTGTATTATAACAGCGTCAACACCACCAACCCCTGTGTTATAACAGCGTCACCACCACCAACCTCTGTGTGTTATAACAGCGTCACAAACACCAACCCCTGTGTGTTATAACAGCGTCACAAACACCAACCTCTGCGTGTTATAACAGCGTCACCAACACCAACCTTTGTGTGTTATAACAGCGTCAGCACCACCAACCTCTATGTGTTATAACAGCATCACCATCACCAACCTCTGTATTATAACAGCGTCAACACCACCAACCCCTGTGTTATAACAGCGTCACCACCACCAACTTCTGTGTTTTACAGCGTCACCACCAACAACCTCCGTGTGTTATAACAGCGTCACCACCATCAACCTATGTGTGTTATGACAGTATTACCACTATCAACCTCTGTGTGTTATAATAGTATTACCATCACCAACCTTTGTATGTTATAACAGCTTCAACTCCACCAACCCTTGTGTAATATAACTGCGTCACCACCACCAACCTCTGTGTTATAACAGCGTCACCACCACCAACCTCTGTGTCATATAACAGTGTGACCACCACCAACCTCTGTGTGTTATAAGAGCGTCACCACCACCAACCTATGTGTGTTATAACAGCGTCACCAACTCCAAACTCTGTGTGTTATAACAGCGTCACCACCACCAACCTCTGTGATATAACGGCGCCACTATCACCAACCTTTGTATGTTATAACAGCGTCAACTCTACCAACACCTGTGTTTTATAACTGCGTCACCACCACGAACCTCTGGGTGTTATAACAGCGTCACCACCACCAACCTCTGGGTGTTATAACAGCGTCACCACCACCAACCTCTGTGTGTCATAGCAGAGTTACCACCCCCAACCTCTGTGTTATAACAGCGTCACCACCACCAACCTCTATGTGTTATAACAGCGTCACTATCACCAACCTCTGTATTATAACAGCGTCAACACCACCAACCCCTGTGTTATAACAGCGTCACCACCACCAACTTCTGTGTTTTACAGCGTCACCACCACAAACCTCTGTGTGTTATTACAGCGTCACCACCATCAACCTCTGTGTTTTATAACAGTATTACCACCATCAACCTCTGTGTGTCATAATAGTATTACCATCACCAACCTTTGTATGTTATAACAGCGTCAACTCCACCAACCCCTGTGTAATATAACTGCATCACCACCACCAACCTCTGTGTTATAACAGCGTCACTACCACCAACCTCTGTGTGTCATAGCAGAGTTACCACCCCCAACCTCTGTGTTATAACAGCGTCACCACCACCAACCTCTATGTGTTATAACAGCGTCACCATCACCACCCTCTGTATTATAACAGCGTCAACACCACCAACCCCTGTGTTATAACAGCGTCACCACCACCAACTTCTGTGTTTTACAGCGTCACCACCACCAACCTCCGTGTGTTATAACAGCGTCATCACCATCAACCTCTGTGTGTTATAACAGTATTACCACTATCAACCTCTGTGTGTTATAATAGTATTACCATCACCAACCTTTGTATGTTATAACAGCGTCAACTCCACCAACCTCTGTGTAATATAACTGCGTCACCACCACCAACCTCTGTGTTATAACAGCGTCACCACCACCAACCTCTGTGTCATATAACAGTGTGACCACCACCAACCTCTGTGTGTTATAAGAGCGTCACCACCACCAACCTATGTGTGTTATAACAGCGTCACCAACTCCAAACTCTGTGTGTTATAACAGCGTCACCACCACCAACCTCTGTGTGTTATAACAGCGTCACCACCAACAACCTCTGTGTGTTATAACAGCGTCACCACCACCACCAACCTCTGTGATATAACGGAGCCACTATCACCAACATTTGTATGTTATAACAGCGTCAACTCTACCAACACCTGTGTTTTATAACTGCGTCACCACCACCAACCTCTGGGTGTTATAACTGCGTCACCACCACCAACCTCTGTGTGTCATAGCAGAGTTACCACCCCCAACCTCTGTGTTATAACAGCGTCACCACAACCAACCTCTATGAGTTATAACAGCGTCACCATCACCAACCTCTGTATTATAACAGCGTCAACACCACCAACCCCTGTGTTATAACAGCGTCACCACCACCAACTTCTGTGTTTTACAGCGTCACCACCACCAACCTCTGTGTGTTATAACAGCGTCACCACCATCAACCTCTGTGTTTTATAACAGTATTACCACCATCAACCTCTGTGTGTTTAATTTAATTTAATTTAATTTAATTTAATAATTTATTGTGATAAATTACGAAAAAAGTTGATCACTGGTCTGTTAAGCTTACGGGAATTTTAATAAATATTTCCATTAACCTCTTTATGACTTTGAGCATATTAAAAATAAACAGAAGTGACCAGTAATTTTATAAAAGCTTTGGACCTAGGCTTTTCTTAATTCCTTATGGAATTTAGCTTAATATAAAATATAATGGCATTTTTAATTAATATTCTCTCTGAATATTGAGGCTTACTATCTAATTCCTTTATGGTTTTAGCCAAGCATACACAACACACACACATACACAGACACTGGGGGCGGGGGGCCTCGCAGCCGAGAGGACAACGCTTGGGGGTCGTAGTCTTAAGGGCCTGGGTTCGATTCCGAGCCGAAACAGAAACAGATGGGCAGAGCTTATTTCTCCCTGATGTTCACCTAGTAGTAAGTAGGTACCTGGGAGATCGACAGCTGCATCCTAGGGATGTGTGTGTGCGCGTGCATTAAAAAAAATTATATAGTAGACTTCATGGAGGAAAAATAGATTAGTTAGAAAGGCGACGTCCGAGAGTTAATAGCTCGATTCTGTAGACACTAATAGTAAATACAAATAGTAAAAAAAACACATGCACACACAAATACTCTCACACACACAAATGAACACATACATACTCACAATATGGAAGACGGCTAATGTAGTCCCAATATATAAAAAGGGTTACAGACAACAGGCACCGAACTACAGGCAAGTGTCTTTAACTTGTATACCATGCAAGGTGATGGAGAAGATCGTGAGAAAAAACCTAATAACACATCTGGAGAGAAGGGACTTTGTGACAACCCATCAACATGGGTTTAGGAAGGGTAAATCTTGCCTCACTGGCTTAATATATCAGGAGACAAAGGTTAATCAAGGAAGAGAAGGGTGGCAAAACTGCATTTTCTTGGACTGTCGGAAAGTCTTTGATACAGTACCCCACAGGAGGCTGGTGCATAAGTTAGAGAAAATGGTTGGAGTAACTGGTAGGGTGCTCCAGTGGATAAGGGAGTGCCTAAGTAATAGTAAGCAGAGAGTTACGGTGAGAGGTGAGACCTTAGAATGGCGTGAAGTCAGCAGTTGAATCTCACAGGGGTCTGTACTCGGTCATATCCTATTTCTTCTGCATTGTGAATGATCTTCCAGACGGAATAGACTCATTCCTTTCAATGTATATCAACCTGTGCTCTTATAAATTACGTCTGAATTTGGCCTTTTACCTGTATGGGCGAAAATGGACGTAATTTGAAAATGAACAATTATTGAAAAAAAAATTATTATGTTTTTTCAAAACAACAAGTTACGGGTCCTCTGGTAGGTTAGAAGTGCAGGAAGTTCTCCAAAAGTTTCAAAACATCATGAAAACCGTTAATTGAAAGTTTCCTCTCCTAACCTAACCGAGCAAGCTGGTGGACCCAAAACAGAAAACGGTACAGTACGTCTCTTTCGTGAGGCGATTTCATTTCAAATTACTTCCATTTTGGGCCATACGGGCGAACGAACGAAAAGCGACGTGATTTTAAGAGAACGGGTTGGCTGTCGATGCCAAAATAATGAGAAGAATTACGACGGAGGAGGACATCATGAGGCTTCAAGATGACCTGGAAAAACTGAAAGAATGGTCATATAAAAGGCTGTTAGAGTTTAACCCGAGCAAATGCAATAAAAATTGGTGTAGGGACAGGGAGGCCACATACAAGGTACCTTTTGGGAGATGAACCTCTTCAAGAATCAGAGAGAGAAAAAGACTCGGCGGTTGATATCACGACAGACCTATTCCCTGCAGCCCGCATCATGAGGATGTCTTAAGCGGCATATGCATAATTGGCCAAAATAAGAACGTACTTAGAAAATTGTGTAAGGAATCATTCAGGACCTTGTATACAACATGTTTGTCAGACCAATCCTGGAGTATGCAGCTCCAGCCTGGAGTCCATACCCAGTTAAACACAAGACAAAGTTAGAGAGGATTCAGAGATATGTCCCAAACTAGTCCCAGAACTGAAAAAAATATGAGCTACGAGGAGAGACTACGGGAATTAAATCTCACATTACTTGACGAAAGAAGAGTTAGAGGAGACATGATCACCACATTCAAGATTCTCAGAAGACTCGATAGGGTAGATTAAGATAATTTATTTAACACAGGGAGCAAACGTACAGGTGGAAACTGAGTACCCAGATGAACCATAAAGATAACAGAAAAAACTTTTTTAGTGTCCGAGTAGTTAAATGGAATGCATTAGGCAGTGATGTGGTTGAGGCAGACTCCATACACAGTTTCAAATGTAGATATGATAGAGCCAAGTAGGGTCAGGAATCTATACACCGGTTGGCAGTTGAGAGGTGGGGACCAAAGAGCTGGAGCTCAACACCTGCAAGCACAACTCGGTGAGTACACACACACACACACACATTACACACACACACATTACACACACACATATATATATATTATTTTATATATATATATATATATATATATATATATATATATATATATATATATATATATATATATATATATATATATATATATATAATGTATGTCGTACCTAGTAGCCAGAACGCACTTCTCAGCCTACTATGCAAGGCCCGATTTGCCTAATAAGCCAAGTTTTCATGAATTAATGGTTTTTCGACTACCTAACCTAACCTAACCTAACGTTTTCGGCTACCTAACCTAACCTAACCTATAAAGAGAGGTTAGGTTAGGTTAGGTAGGGTTGGTTAGGTTCGGTCATATATCTACGTTAATTTTAACTCCAATAAAATAAAATTGACCTCATACATAATGAAATGGGTAGCTTTATCATTTCATAAGAAAAAAATGGGAAAACTTGGCTTATTAGGCAAATCAGGTCTTGCATAGTAGGCTGAGAAGGGCGTTCTGGCTACTAGGTACGACATATATATATATATATATATATATATATATATATATATATATATATATATATATGTCGTACCTAGTAGCCAGAACGCACTTCTCAGCCTACTATGCAAGGCCAGATTTGCCTATTAAGCAAAGTTTTCCAGAATTAATATATTTTCTCAATTTTTTTTTTTATGAAATGATAAAGCTACCCATTTCATTATGTATGTGGTCAATTTTTTTTTATTGAAGTTAAAATTAACGTAGATATATGACCGAACCTAACCAACCCTACCTAACCTAACCTAACCTATCTCTATAGGTTTGGTTAGGTTAGGTAGCCGAAAAAGTTAGGTGTGGTTAGGTTAGGTAGGTTAGGTAGTCGAAAAACAATTAATTCATGAAAACTTGGCTTATTAGGCAAATCGGGCCTTGCATAGTAGGCTGAAAAGTGCGTTCTGGCTACTAGGTACGACATATATATATATATATATATATATATATATATATATATATATATATATATATATATGTCGTACTTAGTAGCCAGAACGCACTTCTCAGCCTACTATGCAAGGCTCGATTTGCCTAATAAGCCAAGTTTTCCTGAAATAATATATTTTCTCTAATTTTTTTCTTATGAAATGATAAAGCTACCCATTTCATTATGTATGAGGTCAATTTTTTTTTATTTTAGTTAAAATTTACGTAGATATATGACCGAACCTAACCAACCCTACCTAACCTAACCTAACCTATCTTTATAGGTTAGGTTAGGTTAGGTAGCCGAAAAAGTTAGGTTAGGTAGGTTAGGTAGTCGAAAAACAATTAATTCATGAAAACGTGGCTTATTAGGCAAATCGGGCCTTGCATAGTAGGCTGAGAAGTGCGTTCTGGCTACTAGGTACGACATATATATATATATATATATATATATATATATATATATATATATATATATATATATATATATATATATATATATATATATTGGTAGCAGTCTTTCCTGTAGACATATATTATTAAATATGACCGAAAAAGTAAAATTAATAATTCTAACACGAATTTTCTCAATCTTTCGTACATTACGCTTCACTGTTGGAGGTAAATCAAAAATCACTTCTCCAAAATTCATTTTTATTTCTAGTCTGACGCGACACGGGCGCGTTTCGTAAAACTTATTACATTTTCAAAGACTTCACAAATACACAACTGATTAGAACTTACGTATCTCTGATTTTATATCTACATTTGAGTGAGGTGGGAGGGGTGATGTGGCATTAACACAAGACAGAACAAGAGGGGATATTAATAGGGTATTAAAAGTATCAACACAAGACAGAACAGAAACAATGGGTATTGAATAGAAGTGTTTGTAGAAAGCCTATTGGTCCATATTTCTTGATGCTTCTATATTGGAGCGGAGTCTTGAGGTGGGTAGAATATAGTTGTGCAATAATTGGCTGTTGATTGCTGGTGTTGACTTCTTGATGTGTAGTGCCTCGCAAACGTCAAGCCGCCTGCTATCGCTGTATCTATCGATGATTTCTGTGTTGTTTACTAGGATTTCTCTGGCGATGGTTTGGTTATGGGAAGAGATTATATGTTCCTTAATGGAGCCCTGTTGCTTATGCATCGTTAAACGCCTAGAAAGAGATGTTGTTGTCTTGCCTATATACTGGGTTTTTTGGAGCTTACAGTCCCCAAGTGGGCATTTGAAGGCATAGACGACATTAGTCTCTTTTAAAGCGTTCTGTTTTGTGTCTGGAGAGTTTCTCATGAGTAGGCTGGCCGTTTTTCTGGTTTTATAGTAAATCGTCAGTTGTATCCTCTGATTTTTGTCTGTAGGGATAACGTTTCTATTAACAATATCTTTCAGGACCCTTTCCTCCGTTTTATGAGCTGTGGAAAAGATGTTCCTGTAAAATAGTCTAATAGGGGGTATAGGTGTTGTGTTAGTTGTCTCTTCAGAGGTTGCATGGCTTTTCACTTTCCTTCTTATGATGTCTTTGATGAAACCATTGGAGAAGCCGTTATTGACTAGGACCTGCCTTACCCTACAGAGTTCTTCGTCGACTTGCTTCCATTCTGAGCTGTGGCTGAGAGCACGGTCGACGTATGCGTTAACAACACTCCTCTTGTACCTGTCAGGGCAGTCGCTGTTGGCATTTAGGCACATTCCTATGTTTGTTTCCTTAGTGTAGACTGCAGTGTGGAAACCTCCGCCCTTTTCCATGACTGTTACATCTAGAAAAGGCAGCTTCCCATCCTTTTCCGTCTCGTAAGTGAAACGCAGCACGGAACTCTGCTCAAATGCCTCCTTCAGCTCCTGCAGATGTCTGACATCAGGTACCTGTGTAAAAATGTCGTCAACATACCTGCAGTATATGGCCGGTTTCAAGTTCATGTCGACTAAGACTTTTTGCTCGATGGTACCCATGTAGAAGTTTGCAAACAGGACACCTAGGGGAGAACCCATGGCGACCCCATCTACTTGCTTATACATGTGCCCATCCGGGCTCAAGAAGGGTGCCTCTTTAGTACAAGCTTGGAGTAGTTTCCTCAGAATACTTTCTGGCATGTCAAGAGGAGTACAGGCTAGATCACGATACACTCTGTCGGCTATCATTCCGATTGTCTCGTCCACAGGTACGTTGGTAAACAGCGATTCTACGTCCAACGAGGCTCTTATCCCTGTGGCCCGTGTGCCCCGCAGTAAGTCCACAAATTCCTTTGGAGACTTCAGGCTGAAGGCGCAAGGAACATAAGGAGTCAGCAGGCCGTTGAGTCGCTTCGCCAGTCTGTACGTGGGTGTGGGTATCTGGCTAATGATTGGCCGAAGTGGGTTTCCAGGCTTGTGCGTCTTGACATTTCCATACGCATATCCAGGTTTATATTCCCCAATGATCTTTGGCAGGTGGAGTCCGGATTTCTTGGCGTTCACAGTTTCGATCAGTTTGTTGACCTTTGCTTTTAATTCGGCTGTAGTGTCCTTCGTTACCCTTTGGAACTTAGTTTGGTCAGAGAGTATGATGTTCATTTTCGCCAGATATTCGTCTTTTTTAAGAATGACATATATTGGCGACTTGTCACCTCTCCTGACAACTATCTCCTTGTTCTCACGAAGGCTTTTAGCTGCCGCTTTAAGCTCGGGGGACAGTATGGTGCTTCTGTAGTTGCCTCGATTCTTTCCTCCTTCTGCAATAAGTTCTGCTTGTAAGGTATCTTTGGTAGTGACCTTCTTTTGTGTCTCGAGGTCGAATATGTCGTCCAACAGAATTTCCAACTCTACTTTCCGGGCCATTTCACTCGGTCTGGACATAACATGACAGTTTATGCCCAGATTTAGGAGAGTGTCTTGGTCCTCAGTGAGGTTAATTCCTGCAAGGTTCAGGAAGCCATCTCTTGGTCGTGGAATTGCCATAGGTCCTCCATATTTTGATTTACCTCCAACAGTGAAGCGTAATGTACGAAAGATTGAGAAAATTCGTGTTAGAATTATTAATCTTACTTTTTCGGTCATATTTAATAATATATGTCTACAGGAAAGACTGCTACCAAAATATACTAATATTAAAGTGCACGACCCAGCAGCAAGGAATCAAGCCTTCACGATAAAATATCGCCAGGATCTGATTCGTGATCAGATATACAAGGCAGAGAATGAAATCAAAGACAACAAAACGCAACTACTTCATGCTACAAACGAGTGGAGAAATAGCAACATCGACCATAGTATCCGTACCCGCATTGAACAACACCTCGACATCCTCACAGACCAACATCACCTCAGCACTGAAACAAGGATTATCAAGAAACTAACAACATTACATGGAGGACCTATGGCAATTCCACGACCAAGAGATGGCTTCCTGAACCTTGCAGGAATTAACCTCACTGAGGACCAAGTCACTCTCCTAAATCTGGGCATAAACTGTCATGTTATGTCCAGACCGAGTGAAATGGCCCGGAAAGTAGAGTTGGAAATTCTGTTGGACGACATATTCGACCTCGAGACACAAAAGAAGGTCACTACCAAAGATACCTTACAAGCAGAACTTATTGCAGAAGGAGGAAAGAATCGAGGCAACTACAGAAGCACCATACTGTCCCCCGAGCTTAAAGCGGCAGCTAAAAGCCTTCGTGAGAACTAGGAGATAGTTGTCAGGAGAGGTGACAAGTCGCCAATATATGTCATTCTTAAAAAAGACGAATATCTGGCGAAAATGAACATCATACTCTCTGACCAAACTAAGTTCCAAAGGGTAACGAAGGACACTACAGCCGAATTAAAAGCAAAGGTCAACAAACTGATCGAAACTGTGAACGCCAAGAAATCCGGACTCCACCTGCCAAAGATCATTGGGGAATATAAACCTGGATATGCGTATGGAAATGTCAAGACGCACAAGCCTGGAAACCCACTTCGGCCAATCATTAGCCAGATACCCACACCCACGTACAGACTGGCGAAGCGACTCAACGGCCTGCTGACTCCTTATGTTCCTTGCGCCTTCAGCCTGAAGTCTCCAAAGGAATTTGTGGACTTACTGCGGGGCACACGGGCCACAGGGATAAGAGCCTCGTTGGACGTAGAATCGCTGTTTACCAACGTACCTGTGGACGAGACAATCGGAATGATAGCCGACAGAGTGTATCGTGATCTAGCCTGTACTCCTCTTGACATGCCAGAAAGTATTCTGAGGAAACTACTCCAAGCTTGTACTAAAGAGGCACCCTTCTTGAGCCCGGATGGGCACATGTATAAGCAAGTAGATGGGGTCGCCATGGGTTCTCCCCTAGGTGTCCTGTTTGCAAACTTCTACATGGGTACCATCGAGCAAAAAGTCTTAGTCGACATGAACTTGAAACCGGCCATATACTGCAGGTATGTTGACGACATTTTTACACAGGTACCTGATGTCAGACATCTGCAGGAGCTGAAGGAGGCATTTGAGCAGAGTTCCGTGCTGCGTTTCACTTACGAGACGGAAAAGGATGGGAAGCTGCCTTTTCTAGATGTAACAGTCATGGAAAAGGGCGGAGGTTTCCACACTGCAGTCTACACTAAGGAAACAAACATAGGAATGTGCCTAAATGCCAACAGCGACTGCCCTGACAGGTACAAGAGGAGTGTTGTTAACGCATACGTCGACCGTGCTCTCAGCCACAGCTCAGAATGGAAGCAAGTCGATGAAGAACTCTGTAGGGTAAGGCAGGTCCTAGTCAATAACGGCTTCTCCAATGGTTTCATCGAAGACATCATAAGAAGGAAAGTGAAAAGCCATGCAACCTCTGAAGAGACAACTAACACAACACCTATACCCCCTATTAGACTATTTTACAGGAACTTCTTTTCCACAGCTCATAAAACGGAGGAAAGGGTCCTGAAAGATATTGTTAATAGAAACGTTATCCCTACAGACAAAAATCAGAGGATACAACTGACGATTTACTATAAAACCAGAAAAACGGCCAGCCTACTCATGAGAAACTCTCCAGACACAAAACAGAACGCTTTAAAAGAGACTAACGTCGTCTATGCCTTCAAATGCCCACTTGGGGACTGTAAGCTCCAAAAAACCCAGTATATAGGCAAGACAACAACATCTCTTTCTAGGCGTTTAACGATGCATAAGCAACAGGGCTCCATTAAGGAACATATAATCTCTTCCCATAACCAAACCATCGCCAGAGAAATCCTAGTAAACAACACAGAAATCATCGATAGATACAGCGATAGCAGGCGGCTTGACGTTTGCGAGGCACTACACATCAAGAAGTCAACACCAGCAATCAACAGCCAATTATTGCACAACTATATTCTACCCACCTCAAGACTCCGCTCCAATATAGAAGCATCAAGAAATATGGACCAATAGGCTTTCTACAAACACTTCTATTCAATACCCATTGTTTCTGTTATGTCTTGTGTTGATACTTTTAATACCCTATTAATATCCCCTCTTGTTCTGTCTTGTGTTAATGCCACATCACCCCTCCCACCTCACTCAAATGTAGATATAAAATCAGAGATACGTAAGTTCTAATCAGTTGTGTATTTGTGAAGTCTTTGAAAATGTAATAAGTTTTACGAAACGCGCCCGTGTCGCGTCAGACTAGAAATAAAAATGAATTTTGGAGAAGTGATTTTTGATTTACCTCCAACAGTGAAGCGTAATGTACGAAAGATTGAGAAAATTCGTGTTAGAATTATTAATCTTACTTTTTCGGTCATATTTAATAATATATATATATATATATATATATATATATATATATATATATATATATATATATATATATATATATATATATACCCTTGCTAAGGCGGCTGCAGTAAATAAAGACAGTATTGAACGGATTCTTGAGCTATTAAATAGGTCCCTTAAAAGTGTCATTGGACGAGAACTCCTGGATGGATTTGAAAAAAGTTGAACCGTGCAAACTGGAACTAGCAAGTTCATTGTTCATCACAATGAAATGTGTGAAGTAAAACATGTGTATGGGGCAAGTAACAAAGTAAGTAGACTAACAGATGTTGTCGCAGCTCGTATAAGACTTGGCTACAAGTATATCTTGTAGTTCGGGTTGGATAGGGATCTAGATGAAGTAAAGTGTAAAGTGTGTGGACAAAAACAGGGACACACACTCGAACACTATATCTTTGATTGTAGTAAAATTGAGCCATTTAGAGATAAATCTAAGCTCACTCTGTATGACATGGCAACCTATCTTATTACCATGGATAAATTACCTGATATCCTTGCACTCTATCCATATTTCGCTTCCAGTAGATAAACGACATTTGAGATTCAGAAACAAGTAGTGTATTGTGAAGACTATTAATAAACAGAAGCTACCCTATGACACTGTAATATCTCCATTGGTCAAACTATTATGTATTAGTGATAAGACCTACCATTAATGTATAATGACTTACTGTAAATATATAGCTCCAGAAATAGCACTTTCTCTGTAACTAGCTGACATTGTAACTATAAGGTGTGAAGGATAGATGAAATTGTTCTTGGAATAATCTAAGTTGAGGTCTGATAAAGACCTTTGTGTCCTCTGTAATGCTTTTAGAGCTACCGCTCACAGGATGGGTATGGGGTGCACAATGAACTAGCCGCCTTGGCGACAACAATCAAAATCAATCAGAGAACACTGAAAGCAGAAATGCTGCAAACAATCAACTGTAAAGTGGTGAGACTAAAAGTTTTTTCTATGTTCGGCTACGTACTACTGGAAAGGAACACAGACTTCACAGGCGGAATACATTATTAATTACCCCTTAGGAATAGCATGTTTGAGAAAAATCTGATTGGAACGTCAGGAACGAGAGTCTCATTATAGTGACACGTACAATCAAACTTCTCAAGAAACAATGAGAGGGAAGCCATGAGACAAGAGACATGAGAGAGTAATGATACAGGCAGTAAAAGCTGACCGTTCTCTCGTATTTTACTCTAAAAAAATAATAGTTTTACCCTAAACATAAACCTCTAGCTCAAGAAACCCACCTTATCTTTCGAGCCGATGGATATAACACGTCAATAATATGATTCCTTATTTTTTATTAACACTATCCCATTTTGAACCGATATGTCAAGACCTAATAAAACGACCGGACGACATGAATAAAACATGTCTACATAATACAGCAATACAACTGCACAATACATTTATTAAATCCCAAATACTAGACACAAAAATAAATCACAACATTAAAGTGAGTGAGAGTGTGTAATCTGGCCATGAAGTGACTTCAGGAAAGCTGCCAAACAGCTAACAACATCCACGGGTAGTACCTTAAGCTCACCCACCACGGACTCCAAAGGAACTTTCTCAGCTTTTTGGTAAAACGTTTTGTGTAAATCTTCTGGAAATCTTAAACTCTTTAGGAGCACTGAAACACATTCCAAAGTAGGAAGACGTGGAAGGGAGAGGAAATCGAGCGAAATTAAGCCTTGAGGCAATGGATGAGAAAAGCCTGGAGCGAGATGACTAGGCTGCAGTAGGCATTGAAGAGTAAGGACAAGCCAGGAGAGAGACGAATCCTTGAGATACGGACAGAACAGAAGGACAGGAAGACACAAGATAACAGGAAGGGTTACATCGTGTACAGAACGAAAAAAACGCGAGATAAACAAAATAACAATAATAACAAGAAGATAAGGCAGATAAAGAAAGAGATATAGAGATAGTTACAGGACAGACACTAAAATTAAAGACAATCAACAATATATAAGATAAAATGTTGGCCGTCAAGCATATGGAAGAAATCATATAGAAGTGATAGCAATGATCGATCATAAAGATACGTAAACACGTACAGGAAAAAAAACTTTATTTGGGATTTATCAAAAGAAACCTGCTAGTTAGGACAATAAATAGTATAGTTCCACGAAAAAATGCTGACGAACGACAGATCAAGGATGGTGTTGGAGGTAAATCAATAGAGATAAAAATTTGAGATAAAAATATTAGAAGTAAATAAATTGGAAATAAAAAAAAAATATTAGAGATATATAAATATGGGATAAACATTTTTAATCATAGAATAGGTAAAATAGAAAATCCAGAAATTGTGGATTACTGAATTTTCGCAAGAAATCCACACAATGTAAAGTTCTGATTTCGAGCTTTGGAGAATACACCTTTAACAATTCTTGAAAGGAAGAAATTGTGGTAAGATCAGCAGAAGCAACAGACTTAGTGAAGACCTTCATCACGATTTATCTAAGTGATCAATAGAGTAACTGAACAGTTAAGGTAAATAATTTGAAGCACAGTTTGAGCAAACGGTATAGATCTGAGAAGTATCACGACAAACGATAATGATAATAACGAGAAATGAACGAAGCTATTAAAAGGAGTATTAATAAAGATGAACTAACAGCTCAATATGGCAGGAAAAGTATGCCAGCTGAAGTGTCAAGTGTGTCTAAGACGCTCACTTTCAAATAAAGTGAAGCCATTTGACAATAAAATGGAATAATTAGGCTAGTAAAGGGAAAACAAATGTTTGCAGATAACAACTGATTACGACAGTTAATAGAGTTAAGCTTCCGGCCAGTAAGCTTAAAAATTGCTAACTCTAAAACACACATTCGTTAGTGCACTCATCCCTCCCGAAAGAACGAAGACGCACAACTTACGTTCAAATATGGATCCTTAAATATACGTTCGTGTGTCTCACAAGTTCTCCAGAAAAATCTTCTCAGCAGATGCTGACAAGAAATGACTGCTCTGCTTCCTAATACACATTTTAAATCATAGGAACTGACCTATACTAGTTTTTATGAATTGAACTATTGAAGTTCTAAGAGTTAGTGACTAAGACACAAGTTTTGAGGCGTCATCAGTAGTATTCACAGCATCAGTAGTAACGAACGGAAGAATCAGTAGTGTAGACTGGGTTCGCAGCAGAGAGAACATCGATTTCTGGTGCCTCTTAATTTTGAGAGACTCAGTAGTCACCCAGGAAGGATTATATTACATACCCTGAAGAACAGTAAGCAATTGGTATAAGATATTATGCTTGTGTATCTATCTTTACTCTTATCTACATCTTACACAGCACTGGTAAAGGAGGCAACCTTGCCTCATATATATAGAAGAGATGCCTTGTATATTATTAGATTGTAAGGGATTCTCTAAGGATTAAAGACCCATAGCCCATACAGAACGTGTTCTGAGCTCACCAAAACGAATATAAAGTCAGGGATTTTCAGGTTTCCTGTACAGCGTCTGCGTGGCCATCCAGAGGGGCAACACCTACTGCATCCTCACCTCCTTCTTACAGACCGCAATCCACGAAGATTTCTATTATATTATTTCAGTGCATAAAAGAAGTAACAATTCAATAATAAATAGTAGGATCTACAAGCAAAAATACATTGAATTTTACATTTTATGAAAATATTGAAATAAACATATTTATATTTAATCTCATCAACGATATTTGTTGCATGATTTAATTAAGCAAATATGCATAATATAATTAAAGTTTGTCATTTTATTAACACGTGATTATCAATCTTATATCGAAAATATTCTGCACTTTTGTGTTGCCAAAAATTTAATAAATTTGATCACAAAATATTATATTTACATTATGATCGAACATGAATTCCTCCTGATTGTTTAACTAATTAAACTCATTAGAAATATTTATTAGCAGCAGTTTATCAAATATTTTCTCTTTTCCAATTCTCTCTCTGGCTTTGTCTCTCTCTCTCTGTCTTTGTCTCTCTCTCTTTCTCTCTCTCTCTCTCTCCCATTTCCTTTCCTTCCCTCCCTACATCCCTCCCATTTTTTTTACCTCCCTCCTTACATCTATCCATTTCTCCTCCTTCTTACATCCATCCAATTGTGTTTCCCTCCTTGCAGCCCATTCTCTCCCCCTATTGTTCATTTTTTTTATTCTCTCTTTTCCATTCCTCTCGCTCACTCCTGTTCTTCCCTCACCTTTCTCGTTAACCCTACTTCCCTCCCTCCCTATATATATATATATATATATATATATATATATATATATATATATATATATATATATATATATATATATTAGTATATTTTGGTAGCAGTCTTTCCTGTAGACATATATTATTAAATATGACCGAAAAAGTAAGATTAATAATTCTAACACGAATTTTCTCAATCTTTCGTACATTACGCTTCACTGTTGGAGGTAAATCAAAAATCACTTCTCCAAAAAGACTAAAAATAAAAATGAATTTTGGAGAAGTGATTTTTGATTTACCTCCAACAGTGAAGCGTAATGTACGAAAGATTGAGAAAATTTGTGTTAGAATTATTAATCTTACTTTTTCGGTCATATTTAATAATATATATATATATATATATATATATATATATATATATAGATATATATATATATATATATATATATATATATATATATAAATATATATATATATATATAAATATATATATATATATATAAATATATATATATATATATATATATATATATATATATATATATATATATATATATATATATATATATATATATATATATATATATATATATATATATATATATATATATATATATATATATATATATATATATGCGGAAAATCCACAGAGAAATATGAAATGAGGTGAACGTTTCGGCTTGTCAAAGCCTTTGTTAACACCAGACTGAGTCTGGTGTTGACAAAGGCTTTGACAAGCCGAAACGTTCACCTCATTTCATATTTCTCTGTGGATTTTCCGCATAAAATGATTAGTGTTTTGTGATCGTCAATTGCATATATATATATATATATATATATATATATATATATATATATATATATATATATATATATATATATATATATATATATATATATATATATATATATATATATATACTCTTCTTTATTTGTTGAAAAAGTTGTTTTCATGTAGGGCTATTTGTATTTAATGAACCATTATGTTTTAAAAGATTTTTCTAATGATAGCAAGGCATCATTTTTTATCTGATATCATGTTTTTTCTTATTCTCGACAGCAGCAGCCCTGACCTCCTTCCAGGTGAGTGGCCAGGCTTGTTGATCAATGCCACTTGTGCTGGCTAGAAGAGCAAGTTGGAAATTGTAAAGATTATTGGATCTTATGCACTATAGTCGATGGGTGCTCCTAACATTCTGTTCGTTTAGAAGATTTACAATCTTCTAATGTTTCAGGAATCGTTAATAATAATAATAATATTAATGCCAATAACAATAAATATTCAATAATTTATATTTTTAATATAGTCATTATTATTGTTTTTAACATCATAAATCTTCTTTTGTTTGATATCGGTTTTTATTTTATTCTGCCAGCAGTGTTTTCTGCCGCTTGTTATCACAGAATAGTTATAATTTGATATTTACTGAACGTCAATATTCCTTTGTGATATGATACATATACAGACGTGGAATCACAATAACGTGGCTGAAATATGTTGACCAAACCAAACACTAGAAACTGAAGTGACGACGACGTTTCGGTCCGTCCTGGGCCATTCTCATGTCGATTGTGAATCTCACAATCAACTTGAGAATGGTCCAGGACGGACCGAAACGTCGTCGTCACTTCACTTTTCAGTATGCGGTTTGGTCAACATGATACATATATTCATAAAAAAATTGCATACTAATTCCGTTAATTTAATGCTAACATTATCATTATCCTTGCTTCAATGTAAATTCATTTATTGGCCATAGTAGTTTTATTTTTTGTTATGATCTAGAGATTGTGATTTACAGTTGCCAAGTTCCCAAGTGCTCCTCAACAATACCACAGAATAACAACGGCACTCTATATAAATACATATTGTGCAGATTGTGGATCGTCAACACCCGTTTATCTCTTAATGGAATTTTCAAATTCTTTAAAGTGGTAGGACGCGTTATGAACGTACAATGAGTCCAGTGAGTTTTAGCGTATAATACATATAATGGATTTGGTGAAGCAATGAACTGCAGAAAAAATAATAATACTAATATTATTTTACGAATTGTAATAAGAACTATATTTATCTTACTAATAATATTTATTGAAACAATACTATCAAAAATCAAATACTAGCGTAATTAGTATATACAAAATAATGAGAAAATAATTATAATTATATTAATAGTATTAATTATTGTTGTTATTCCTATTATCATCGTTGAAAAATCTTTGACATCATTTTTGTTGAAAGACTAGAGCATTTTTGTTGAAACACTAGAGAAGCGCTTTGTTAGATATTACTCAATAAGCATAATATTCAAAATGGAACAAAAGTTTCTTCTTTGGCGATGACATACAACTCCTTACCTTCAAGTTTGGTGGAACAGTTGGTATAAACTTCTACTCTTACAAATTATGTCTGAATTTGGCCGTTTGCCCGTATGACCGAAAATGAACGTAATTTAAAAATTAAAAATAATTGAAAATAATTTTGGATATTTTTTATTAAACAGCAAGGGTCTTCTGGTAGGTTAGGACGGCAGGAAGTTCTCCAAAGGTTTCAAAACGTCATGAAAACCGTTAATTTAAAGTTTCTCTCTCCTAACCTAAACGAGTAAGCTGAGGACTCAAAACAGAAAAAGGGACAGTACATCATTTTCGTGAGCCGATTTAATTTAAAATTACCTCCATTTTTGACCATAGCGCGTATACAAGCGAAAGACGTCGTAATTTTAAGAGGACGGGTTGCATGCACACCTTAACACTTGGAGATGATGGGAATCTTCTTCACCTCTTAAGATTTACTCTTTAAAAACTGCTCAATTCAACCGAATCTTCTAGGTTATTGTAAACCATGATTCCTCCTTCGAACATACCATAGAATCGCAACCCGTTCTCCTAATAGAACGTCACATTTTGACATATAATCTACCAAAAGACAAAAATTATCGTACGTGAAAATAGAAGCGACTCCCGAAATTGACACACTGTCCCTTTTCTGTTATGGGTCTTCTGGTAAGTTATGATAAGGGACTTTAGTACATCAGATTCTTGACGTGCTAAAACCTAAGGAGGACGGTCTGGAAAGGGAATGTACCCCAGGGAAGAGTGACTGGGCCATTCCTGTGGGATATCCATTTCGATGGCATCCTCAAGCTATTCTCAGAGGCTAGTGCCTACCTATATATACCCAGGTCAGATTGTACACTAAATGTTTTCAGGACACACAGAGATGAGTAAATCACGTCAATGAATTCGTTAAAACTATTTTATCATGGGGACGGTGCTGTGGTTGCTTCTCAAGATAACACCTTACTGACGGTTATCTCACAGAGGAACCAAATGTATTGTCATACCATTAGACTGGACAAGAAAACTATGATATGTAACAGCTTCATTTCAATGGATTTGTGGAAATTTACTATAGAGTCAAAATTTTAGCATTTGGCCTCACAAGTCCTGTGAAAAATGCAGCAAGCAAATGCACGAGGAAACAAGTTTGTTTACATAGCAGGTTACCTTGTTGATAAGGGCTGAATAACACTCGACAACTTCCACATTAGTTTCTAGAATGCATTATTCATCACTAACTTAGCATTCCTGTCCATAGATTTACCTCAAGTTTTTGGACATATAGTGAGAAACAAAGTTAATGTTCACGTAAATTCTTCGATCCCGAAGATATGTATCCCAGGGGCCAGATTCATGAAGCAGTTACGCAAGTACTTACGAACGTGTACATCTTTCCTCAATCTTTGACGTCTTTGGTTACATATATTAAACAGTTTACAAGCATGAAAACTTACCAATCAACTCTTGTTATTGTTATAAATAGCCTCTGGTGCTTGGGAGCTCACTACCTGTTTAATAATTGTAAACAAAGCCGAAAAAGATTGAGAAAAGATGTACGGATTCGTAAGTGCTTGCATAACTGCTTCGTGAATCTGGCCCATGGACTGTAATTAACTAAGTTCACAAACGTGATTCTCATGCTTGACACGACCACATGTGACTATTACTTATTAAGAGTTCACAATAACATAACAAGCCAGGGTCCCGGTAGTACAGTTGGGGTCGTTCGTGAATAACAATAGGGGATAACGTGTTCGAATCCTGGGCGGTACAGAAATGATTAGGCATGTTTCCTACCACCTAATGCATCTGTTCATCAAGATGTAAATAAGTACCCAGGAGTTAGTAAGCTTGCTTTATGGTTGTATGCTAAGGAGGCTCAGTAGTTCGACCTATGGGAATCCAGGATATAAGCCTAGCATGTATATATACAAAGACCGCCTGTCCCCCGACAAAATTAAAAAAAAATAATTGATAATAATGACAGCAAGGGAAAAAATGAAAGCTGTATAAATCAAGAGATTAATATTGAAAAATAGAATCGGAAGAGAGGAGTAAACCGCAATTGTAGTGAAGATAACTCAGAAAAAGAAGCGGGAAAAAAGAGAAGAAATAGGGTACAGAAGATACCACAAGAAAATAACCGGGAAAGTATGATAGAAAACTAATTTCTTCCTAAAAAAATAAAAAAATTAAAATCACATCTGTAATTATCGGAAATTTCCCCTCAAACTTTTAATCAGATCTCGATTCTTAAATAGAAAAGTTTTGCTATGAGAAAGAACGAGATAAATGCTGATGGTAGCTGAAGTGGGGTGGTTACCGGAAGGGGGGGGGGGTGTTGGACAAGGCTACAATGAGCTATATATTAATAATGATCAGGTTGTGTGATCAGACCCATCAGATTGTGTGATCAGGCCCATCATGTTGTGTGATCAGGCCCATCAGGTAGTGTATCAGACCGCTCATGATTACTTTAAAGTTACTTCAGAACCAGCGTCTATCTAAATGATTTCAAGCTAAGCTAAGCAGAACACTATTTGGAGAACTTAAATCAAATTAATAAACAGTAAAAAGCTTCGTATCATATTTGCCAAGAAAGGTTGATACAGAAGTATAAGAACAACAATTATACTGCCGAATGAAAATACTTGACATGATTAACTTGACATATGACTCGTACATTAATATATTAGATATTAAGATTTATCAAAATCACGCCTATATAATGCAAGTGGTAGGCTGAAGTTAATTTACTGCAAAAGGAAGAGTTCCAGCTTGCGAAGGGCCACTAATCTCCTTGATACAACAGAGTGCTATACACTCTCCAACTCACAAATTTTATTACCCATGATGAATTACCGACTAGATTGGGATTTTTGTTCACGTACACATACATTTTAGTTCCACAAATGAGTACAAGAACAAACGGCTTCTAACTCCTGTTAGAAGATTGACAACTTTTCCTACCCACAGTTCATGGTAAGCCCTTCCTACAGCTCATGTTAAATCCTACTCACAGCTCATACTAAGCCCTATCTACAGCTCATGGAAAGTCCACTCACATCTCATGGTAAGCCCTACTCACAGCTCATGGTAAGCTCTTCCTACAGCTCATGGTAAGCCCTACTCACATCTCATAGTAAGCCCTATATATATATATATATATATATATATATATATATATATATATATATATATATATATATGTCGTACCTAGTAGCCAGAACGCACTTCTCAGCCTACTATGCAAGGCCCGATTTGCCTAATAAGCCAAGTTTTCATGAATTAATTGTTTTTCGACTACCTAACCTACCTAACCTAACCTAACCTAACTTTTTTGGCTACCTAACCAAACGTAACCTATAAAGATAGGTTAGGTTAGGTTAGGTAGGGTTGGTTAGGTTCGGTCATATATCTACGTTAATTTTAACTCCAATAAAAAAAAATTGACCTCATACATAGTGAAAAGGGTAGCTTTATTATTTCATAAGAAAACAATTATAGTAAATATATTAATTCAGGAAAACTTGGCTTATTAGGCAAATCGGGCCTTGAATAGTAGGCTGAGAAGTGAGTTCTGGCTACTAGGTACGACATATATATATATATATATATATATATATATATATTTATGATCGATGTTCTCTTCGGGAATCTTAATTTTAAGATGAATAGGAAAACCAGGGATATACTGAGCATCTTGTTCCAGATTCTTTACTTTAAAATGCATAACGTTTCGAATACTTCTCGTATTCATCATCAGATCTAAAAGAAAAAACAGAAATCACAATCAAATAACTGGTAAACAAAGAACTCATACTGAATATAATTGCTTATCAAAGAAAGGAAAATGCTTAAAAAACAAAACACTTAAGCGCACTTAAAGTGATCAATACAAATAAAACTTATAAACTGTCACATATATAAAAGCTAATTTAAAAGTCCATTAAACTACAAGATGAATTTTATAACTACTAAAACAAACCATTCTATTAAACTTACGTGAAGTGATCAGAAGTGAAACTTGATACCTAACAAATAGATACTAAACACTATAACAAATATTCATATAATGACTACAAATCTACAAAAAATGTATATAAAATACAAACAGAATAAACGACAATTATAAAGTACTAACCAAAATCTTATAAAAACTCAAATATTAAATAAAATTAAATACCAGAAATGTATTATATATCCTAAAAAAAGATTATAATAATGTACAATGTCAAGACTTGAAATAAGTAAGAAAGGGCAAAGACATGGTAAACTAAACAAAATTATAATAAAATTAAACTACCAGAATGAACTATAAATCAAATTACAGGGCCTACTGTGCACTATACAGTGTACAATTGAACAGCTGAAAGGTTGCTATTTAGCAGAGGCCGCAGCTCCTTTATATATAAGGATTCCATTACTCTCAAATCTGACTGGCCATTCATACAAGTGTCCAGAATTTTAAAATCAGATTCCAGCAGAGAATGATTAAACTCATAACAATGGTTTCTAATCTCCGAAAATGCTGGTTTAGACAATGGTAATCCAGTCCTAAAAGATAATCCCCGGTGCTCAAGTATCCTAATCTTAAAGTTCAGAATGGAACTCCCGATATATCCAGCATTACAGCTGGAACAATTATACATATATACGACATTTGAGCACAAGAGGGTAGGCACTTTATCTTTAAATTTAAAATAAGAGCCTATGGTATTTGTGTTGACAAAAATAAATCTAAAGTCTACTTGAGGATAACAATGCTGCAACAGTCTCCTCAAACGACTCCTTACAAAAAAGCTAATAGTGCCATAAAATGGTAATTTAATATATTTAAGATCCCTTTCTACTGTAGTAATCTTACACGATGGGTGAAACTTCTTATTTAAGAAATTCCTTATAAAGGTATAAACCATATGCAAAGGATAACCATTATTTGAAAAAAATTTCACAAGAAAATTAATTTCTTTATCAAAGTTATTCCAATTTGAACATAAAACAAAGGCCCTATTCAGTAGAGTGTTAATTGCATTTTTCTTAAAAATATCAGGAACAAAAGAATTAAAATTTAAACCTAAACCAGTAAAAGTTGGTTTCCTAAAGACATTAGAGTTGAACCCATTAAGGTTATTCACTTTGACATCAAGAAACGACAATGAATTATCCACTTCACACTTTGCAGTAAAACGTATATTACTATGTTTTGCATTAAGATACTCTCTAAATTTCTCAATATGACATTGGTCCTTAAATAACAAAAAAGTGTCATCTACATATCTCCTGTACAAGACTGGTTTAAAGGCCAAAGGACAATTATCAAGCCAAATTATTTCATGAAAACTCAAAAAAGCATTAGCCAGTGCAGGGCCTAAAGGAGACCCCATTGCTACTCCATCAATTTGTTTATAATATTTATTATTAAACATAAAGACGGAGTCTTTAACCGCTATTTCTAACAGCCGTCTGAATATTTTACTACAAAATCCAGACACTAAGTTAGTGTCAGCAAATAATTGATTTACACAGATGTCAATGGTTTCCAACAAAGGAATATTAGTAAAAAGTGATTCAACATCGAATCTGGCCATTATAGTTGGGAACTCAAAATTTAAAGAGGAAAGTTCTTTTACAAAATCCTGAGAATTTCTCACATTAATTTATATATGTGACAGTTAATAAGTTTTATTTGTATTGATCACTTTAAGTGCGCTTAAGTGTTTTGTTTTTTAAGCATTTTCCTTTCTTTGATAGGCAATTATATTCAGTATGAGTTCTTTGTTTACCAGTTATTTGATTGTGATTTCTGTTTTTTCTTTTAGATCTGATGATGAATACGAGAAGTATTTTAAACGTTGTGCATTTTAAAGTAAAGAATCTGAAACAAGATGTTCAGTATATCCCTGGTTTTCCTATTCATCTTAAAAAATATATATATATATATATATATATATATATATATATATATATATATATATATATATATATATATATATACATATATTGTGACGATAGTCTCCTTCAAGAGAGATTGAGCCTGCTCTTCCCACCTAAGTTCGTCGCTATACATCCCTATACAACTAATATGGAAGAAATATCCAACAAATACAACACCAAGGTTTGCCAGAGAGCAAACGTATTCAGCACCAGGAACAACTGCTCCCCCCGCCACTCGAACCACCAAACTACCTGTCCGTCGCCTGCTCATCGCTGATTGGACGGTGGTCAGTCGCACCTGCTCCCTACCCACCACACTACCTGATGTCTGGGGCCACCACGACCTAGAGACCTCAGAATATCCAGTGCTTTCAACAAGTTAACACGTCTCGTTGGTAGACTAAGCTCTGGCTTACGTGTATTAAGAGAGGTGGCAGCTTAAAGCCAATATTCCTGCATCCATATTTTGCATTGTAAATTATTCACTTGTTATTACTCACTTGACTTAACGTAACTTTTCATTTTGCCATTTGATTATTCTTATTATTTTGATTTATTGATTTTATGATACAAATTTTATGTCCATTTTATTCATGTTTTGCTTTTCTAACGTAATTTAAATTTCATTGTTAAATTTACTTGTGTTTTGTGTGTCTTCCCATTACCTTACCACAGACGAAGCTCCAGATTTTCTCTTTTTTGTTTCTGTATGTGACGAGGCCATACCCCTAGCATTTGAAACAGCCGAACACCAACGCGTTACCGTCACAATATATATATATATATATATATATATATACATATATATATATATATATATATATATACATATATATATATATATACATATATATATATATATATGTATATATGTATATATATATATATATATATATATATATATATATATATATATATATATATATATATATATATATATATATATATGTATATATATATATATATATATATATATATATATATATATATATATATATATATATATATATATATATATATATATATATATATATATGTCGTACCTAGTAGCCAGAACGCACTTCTCAGCCTACTATGCAAGGCCCAATTTGCCTAATAAGTTTTCATGAATTAATTGTTTTTCGACTACCTAACCTAACTTTTTCGGCTACCTAACCTAACCTAACCTATAGAGATAGGTTAGGTTAGGTTAGGTAGGGTTGGTTAGGTTCGGTCATATATCTACGTTAATTTTAACTCCAATAAAAAAAAATTGACCTCATACATAATGAAATGGGTAGCTTTATCATTTTATTAGATAAAAATTAGAGAAAATATATTAATTCAGGAAAACGTGGCTTATTAGGCAAATCGGGCCTTGTATAGTAGGCCGAGAAGTGCATTCTGGCTACTAGGTACGACATATATATATATATATATATATATATATATATATATATATATATATATATATATATATATATATATATATATAAATATGTATATATATCTATATATATATATAAATATGTATATATATCTATATATATATATATATATATATATATATATATATATATATATATATATATATATATATATATATATATTTCTTTATATATATATTGTCACGTGGGGGTGGGCGGTCCGGGGCTCTGCTAACACTCGGCTGCTAGGGGCTCAAAGGCCCAAATACTCAGCCCCTCCGACTCCCTGGATTCACCGGAGTCTCCTTGGTCACACAAGAGAGGACCAACAATGCCCACCTCCGCAGGTCTTTGCTTCCACCACAAAGGGGTGCCACTGATTCACCCTGGAAGCCCTTCAGTCAAACACGGGGAAACTGCTGTTAACAGTTCCGGCCTAGACCCGTGGGAGAGTGAAGGAAGACTCAGGCTTACCTATAACCATAACCTCCCTGAGTCTTGCCTGCCAGACAAAAAAAAGGTTGCAGGAACTCCTTTCCCGCCTGTCTTCTCTATCTTCCTCTTAGCAAGGTCGCCAGCTGGGTTATTATATCTGCACCCCAGCAATGCAGTTCAGTGGGTGTATTATATATTGTTTGTAGCCAGAAATGTATGCTCATAGAGAAATATCATAAATGGAGGCACACTCAAACACAGTAATAAAATGTGTGGATTTACTGATGCAAATTACATGAACACACACACACAATCACAAGTAATACATGAATATGGAATATGGATAATGAGTCTGGAGATCGTCAGCCTCTTCTTCCACGACCTCCAACACTCCTTCAACTGGGCAGGAAGACAGGAGTCTCATACTCTCACAGGAGGGCCTCTTCACCACGTCGGCACCTCTTCTTCACTGTCCTGTCATCCATACACACTGTCCTCTCTGACAGTCCTGGACACAAGCTGCCTTGCAGCCTATTCTACTATTAAAGTAATAAAGTCTTGCTGCCACATACACAAGTAAATATTGTGGCCTAACTAGCCTACTCATACAAGGGGTAATGGGAGGGAAAATGATCTATCTTACATTCCTGGCTCACGACGCCTGTCCCTCGATGGTGTGAGGTTCCCACGCTTCCTTGGGTCGATCCTTGACGATCCAGGACGTTCCACAGGTCCTCAGGTGTCGTGAAGCCTTCGCGTCGTCGCCGTTCCAATCCCTGAGATTCAGCTGCCCCAATCCTGGTTCATCGACGGGCGCTGAGCTAATCACTATTTTTCCCCACACTCGCCTCTCCCACAAGGCGTTTCTCCTTGTCCTAGGCACGGTGTCGTCCTTCCAAGATGCTCAGTGGACCCCAGTCACCCCTAGCAGTGACCCCAGTCACAGCTAGGCCTGCCCCCCACCTTCCAGACCTCAACGTCCAACCAGCGGCGCCGCCCAGCGTCGTCGCCGACTATTTTCCAAGTTTGGGACTTCTCTGCTCACTGAACTTGGTTCCTCTTTTGCTTCCCAGAAGCGCAGGGTCTCCAATAACTATGATGGGCTGCGAGGGCCAGCTCAATCCACTGAACAAGGCTTGCAGAGCCTCCAATCCTTGAGAGCAGACCGAAGTGCGTCCTGTCGCTTCCAAAGTCAGAGCCACTCTGACGTTGGCGCCGCCCGGGGCACTCGGTGACGTCATGGCGGACCCTGATTTGTCGCCCGCGACCTACGTCGGCCAATCCGCGATCGGCTTGTGTCCCTTCCAAAAGGTCATATCTGCCATAGGGGATACTGTTTCATTTTATAACAGGGCGCCAATTTTCCTTTATTTACAACTTATAAAATAACTCCCTTCCCTTAACTGGCAGCCGGTCTGGTCGCCACATATATCATTAGACTCCCTGAACCTCAGAGAATCAGTAGGGAGAGCTGATATGACTCTTTAAGCCGGCAAACGAAAGAAATAGGAGAGGGCACCGTAACATACCCCTCCCCTTAAAATAAGAGTCATATCGGAAGAGCAGCACTCAAGAGGGCAATCTATACTCTTGCTCCCTCCGTTCCTGAAGTGTCACTCCTCCAGTTGGTGACGTGGCTCGTACCACCTTGCCAGTCACTTGCCTCATTGTATCTCCCCCTCGCATAGTACCGGGTGTGATGGGTGTTCCCTGAACACCTACAAGAAATCCTCTCTCCGTGGCTACGAGTGTACTCCCACAGCTCGTTACCACTGTAAGATTCAGTGCATGCAGCGCCTCCACCGCGTCGTGCACTCCGAGATAGTCTTGCATTTCCACTGCGTCCTACAGGTACTCCATGTTTCCTCTCATGATCTCCTCTTCGCCAATCTTCTCTCTTCTCGGTTCCTCTTCTCCCGTAGGTGCGTTGTCTCCTCACAGTGGCACTTGTAACCTGTACTCCATCCAGCAGCTTCCTCTCTTCCACACTAGGCTTTTGCGATGGCCCAATGCCCCTCTGGTTAGGCTGGCGCCTGCCCTGGGTGTACCTATTCCCTGCTTTCTTCGTATTGCCTTTCCTATACCACTCGCTCCTTCGTTCCCGACGAACATCTTCACTCCTCCATGAGATTCTCTTCCCTGCAGACGTCTTCTTCGGTTCGTGGTTGGGCTCATCCACCTCCCTGTGGCTCACCTCACTACGGTGGTTCATCTTGCACCTACCACTATTCATCTGGCCGGCATAGGGTGCACTGCGTCGTGGCTCCTCCACTCTGCCCCTCACTGCCGTTCGCTCATCCACTGAGCTTACTTTATTCACGTTTCTGTGTGGAGGGAGTACGGTCTGCAGCCTCTTCACCGCCCCAGGCGTTTGTACAGCTGCTCCTCGCCACTCCTCCACACGCATCATCAGGCTTAGTCGGAGGTCCCCGGCGGGGTTTTCCACAACCTCCGACGACCTCTCTGCACTCTCGCCCTCGTTGTCGTCGTCTCTGGCGACGTTTTCCCTGGCGAAGTCGGCTTCCTCACCACCATCTGGAACGACCGATACCTCACCTGGCAGGGTTGTACCGCTGCTTGCAACATAGGCACTCCTGGCCCAATCGGGTTGTATCCTGCCTCCTCCGAGGTCATTACCCAGCACCATCTGTACATGCTCTAGGGGTAACTTAGGGGCTACAGCTACTATAGCTTTCTCGACTCCGCAGTCGGCAATCAGCTGTACTTCGTGAAGTGGCAACCTGTATTCCTCCCCCACACTGCGTATCCTCACCACTCCCACAGGTGAATCATTAAACTCCTTGGGGAGAATACTCCTGGTCACCATACTTATGTCAGCTCCCGTATCTCGAAGAACGGCCACCTCCACTGGGTCTGACTTTCCAAACTTCACGTTGGCCTCGAAAACGAAGGGATGTTCACCCAACTTCATTTCCCAACCATTCACGTTGGGTCCACTATAATATGGGGTGTGAACAAACACTCTCTCCTCTTCCAACATTAATCCTACATTCCTTTGGTGCTCCTCACACTCGCGGGCATAATGTCCTCTCACACCACAGTTGTAGCATCGGCCACCTCCCCTGGGCGGCCACTCGCTAGTCACTCTGGCGGTACCACTTGCAGACGTCCCCTGGGTCCTCCTTGGACTCCCTGTCGTCGTATCCGGGACTGCAGCACTTGCTCCCGAGTTAGGTCCACTGCTCACAGCTTGGGGCTTCCTCCCCGCGTCTCTTGAGCTCTTGAACCGCGTCACTTCATCGGGCACACTACTCATGGGAGAGTCCCCACTCGTCCTCGCTCCTCCTGAACTCCTAAGGTTCCCTCCCGACCTGGGGTAAGGCGAGTGTCTGGGCGGCCCCTCCCCCCTGATATGTAGTGCCTCCTCCAGCATGTCGGCTCGATCCGCTGCAGCCTTCAGGTCCTTAATACCTGCTTCTCTCAACCTTACTTGCAACTCAGGATGGAGCACTGACATAAACTTCTCCATCACTATCAGTCGTTTGATATCATCCACCGACTCCGCTTCCTCCGCCTTCAACCATCGTAGGAATTTCCGTTCCATATCCCTGGCGGTCTCGGCGTAAGTCTTTCTCGACGCTCTTGTACACTCTCTGAACCGCTTCCGGTACATCTCCGGAGTCAGCCGGAATGAGTGGAGAACCGCATTCTTAATCGCGTCATAACTAGTACACTCCTCTAGGTCCAGCATGTTATAGGCTTCCCGGGCCTCACCAGTCAACCTGCCCTGGACCAGAGCAGCCCAATCATCTTCCGGCCACTCCTTCAGAGTTGCTATCCGTTCAAAGTGTTCGAAGAACGCCTCAGCTTCTTGTGGTTCGAACGTAGGTAAGTCACGTTCCCTTACCTTGAGGTCATCCCGCCGTGCAGGTAGTGAGGGCAGACCACGTTCAACGCGACGCAATTCGACTTCTTTCTTTGCCTTTATCTCCTCCAGTCGCAGTTGTCTCTCTCCTTCTCGCTGCAGCCGAGCTTCTCGCTCCTCTCGCTGCATTTGCGCTTCTCTCTCCTCTCGTCGCAGCTGGGCTTCCAGTTGCATCTTCATTATTTCCAGTTGTAGGCTCCTCTTACTACAGCTGGACCTTCCACTGCTCCCATGTTCACTGTGAATTCTCTCCAC
Organism: Procambarus clarkii; assembly: GCF_040958095.1. Taxonomy (NCBI): domain Eukaryota; kingdom Metazoa; phylum Arthropoda; class Malacostraca; order Decapoda; family Cambaridae; genus Procambarus; species Procambarus clarkii. The sequence continues at coordinate 52,132,889 of NC_091157.1, forward strand.
ACTGGTAGGCGCTTGGGGAGGCCCTAGTCGGGACGGTTCACCTTGCGACGGCTCTCCTCGGGACGGCTCCTCTTGAGATGGCTCCTCTCCCGTCGCTTCCTCTCGAGCTGTGAGCTGTGCCATGATCTCTATCCTTCGCTCCGCTACCTTAGTCGTCCTCAACCTGATCCCAAAGTGGTTTGCCACTTGTTGGAGCTGGGCCTTGGTACACTCTTCCAAAATTCTCTCGTCCCTTGTGTCAATAAATTTCTTTACTTTGTCTTCCTCCATCTCTATATCATCAAGCATACACGACAGCACAGACAAGTTAGTAGGCACTAATTTCACCGCTTCAGTCCCTTAGCTGGTTGAGTAACAGTACCACCGAATTCACTGGCCACACTATTAGTACCCTGACAACACTTGTCTTGAAATTTGGGCCACACTGTAACTTGATCCACGCTTCCTGGCGAAGTTCCCAGTTCTTGGCTACTGGGGTTCGAATCCTGGCAAGGTCGCCAGTTCTCTTGTCATGTGGGGGTGGGCGGTCCGGGGCTCTGCTAACACTCGGCTGCTAGGGGCTCAAAGGCCCAAATACTCAGCCCCTCCGACTCCCTGGATTCACCGGAGTCTCCTTGGTCACACAAGAGAGGACCAACAATGCCCACCTCCGCAGGTCTTTGCTTCCACCACAAAGGGGTGCCACTGATTCACCCTGGAAGCCCTTCAGTCAAACACGGGGAAACTGCTGTTAACAGTTCCGGCCTAGACCCGTGGGAGAGTGAAGGAAGACTCAGGCTTACCTATAACCATAACCTCCCTGAGTCTTGCCTGCCAGACAAAAAAAAGGTTGCAGGAACTCCTTTCCCGCCTGTCTTCTCTATCTTCCTCTTAGCAAGGTCGCCAGCTGGGTTATTATATCTGCACCCCAGCAATGCAGTTCAGTGGGTGTATTATATATTGTTTGTAGCCAGAAATGTATGCTCATAGAGAAATATCATAAATGGAGGCACACTCAAACACAGTAATAAAATGTGTGGATTTACTTATGCAAATTACATGAACACACACACACAATCACAATTAATACATGAATATGGAATATGGATAATGAGTCTGGAGATCGTCAGCCTCTTCTTCCACGACCTCCAACACTCCTTCAACTGGGCAGGAAGACAGGAGTCTCACACTCTCACAGGAGGGCCTCTTCACCACGTCGGCACCTCTTCTTCACTGTCCTGTCATCCATCACACTGTCCTCTCTGACAGTCCTGGACACAAGCTGCCTTGCAGCCTATTCTACTATTAAAGTAATAAAGTCTTGCTGCCACATACACAAGTAAATATTGTGGCCTAACTAGCCTACTCATACAAGGGGTAATGGGAGGGAAAATGATCTACCTTACATTCCTGGCTCACGGCGCCTGTCCCTCGATGGTGTGAGGTTCCCACGCTTCCTTGGGTCGATCCTTGACGATCCAGGACGTTCCACAGGTCCTCAGGTGTCGTGAAGCCTTCGCGTCGTCGCCGTTCCAATCCCTGAGATTCAGCTGCCCCAATCCTGGTTCATCGACGGGCGCTGAGCTAATCACTATTTTTCCCCACACTCGCCTCTCCCACAAGGCGTTGCTCCTTGTCCTAGGCACGGTGTCGTCCTTCCAAGATGCTCAGTGGATGTGACCCCAGTCACAGCTAGGCCTGCCCCCCACCTTCCAGACCTCAACGTCCAACCAGCGGCGCCGCCCAGCGTCGTCGCCGACTATTTTCCAAGTTTGGGACTTCTCTGCTCACTGAACTTGGTTCCTCTTTTGCTTCCCAGAAGCGCAGGGTCTCCAATAACTATGATGGGCTGCGAGGGCCAGCTCAATCCACTGAACAAGGCTTGCAGAGCCTCCAATCCTTGAGAGCAGACCGAAGCGCGTCCTGTCGCTTCCAAAGTCAGAGCCACTCTGACGTTGGCGCCGCCCGGGGCACTCGGTGACGTCATGGCGGACCCTGATTTGTCGCCCGCGACCTACGTCGGCCAATCCGCGATCGGCTTGTGTCCCTTCCAAAAGGTCATATCTGCCATAGGGGATACTGTTTCATTTTATAACAGGGCGCCAATTTTCCTTTATTTACAACTTATAAAATAACTCCCTTCCCTTAACTGGCAGCCGGTCTGGTCGCCACATATATCATTAGACTCCCTGAACCTCAGAGAATCAGTAGGGAGAGCTGATATGACTCTTTAAGCCGGCAAACGAAAGAAATAGGAGAGGGCACCGTAACATACCCCTCCCCTTAAAATAAGAGTCATATCGGAAGAGCAGCACTCAAGAGGGCAATCTATACTCTTGCTCCCTCCGTTCCTGAAGTGTCACTCCTCCAGTTGGTGACGTGGCTCGTACCACCTTGCCAGTCACTTGCCTCATTGTATCTCCCCCTCGCATAGTACCGGGTGTGATGGGTGTTCCCTGAACACCTACAAGAAATCCTCTCTCCGTGGCTACGAGTGTACTCCCACAGCTCGTTACCACTGTAAGATTCAGTGCATGCAGCGCCTCCACCGCGTCGTGCACTCCGAGATAGTCTTGCATTTCCACTGCGTCCTACAGGTACTCCATGTTTCCTCTCATGATCTCCTCTTCGCCAATCTTCTCTCTTCTCGGTTCCTCTTCTCCCGTAGGTGCGTTGTCTCCTCACAGTGGCACTTGTAACTGAGCTTACTTTATTCACGTTTCTGTGTGGAGGGAGTACGGTCTGCAGCCTCTTCACCGCCCCAGGCGTTTGTACAGCTGCTCCTCGCCACTCCTCCACACGCATCATCAGGCTTAGTCGGAGGTCCCCGGCGGGGTTTTCCACAACCTCCGACGACCTCTCTGCACTCTCGCCCTCGTTGTCGTCGTCTCTGGCGACGTTTTCCCTGGCGAAGTCGGCTTCCTCACCACCATCTGGAACGACCGATACCTCACCTGGCAGGGTTGTACCGCTGCTTGCAACATAGGCACTCCTGGCCCAATCGGGTTGTATCCTGCCTCCTCCGAGGTCATTACCCAGCACCATCTGTACATGCTCTAGGGGTAACTTAGGGGCTACAGCTACTATAGCTTTCTCGACTCCGCAGTCGGCAATCAGCTGTACTTCGTGAAGTGGCAACCTGTATTCCTCCCCCACACTGCGTATCCTCACCACTCCCACAGGTGAATCATTAAACTCCTTGGGGAGAATACTCCTGGTCACCATACTTATGTCAGCTCCCGTATCTCGAAGAACGGCCACCTCCACTGGGTCTGACTTTCCAAACTTCACGTTGGCCTCGAAAACGAAGGGATGTTCACCCAACTTCATTTCCCAACCATTCACGTTGGGTCCACTATAATATGGGGTGTGAACAAACACTCTCTCCTCTTCCAACATTAATCCTACATTCCTTTGGTGCTCCTCACACTCGCGGGCATAATGTCCTCTCACACCACAGTTGTAGCATCGGCCACCTCCCCTGGGCGGCCACTCGCTAGTCACTCTGGCGGTACCACTTGCAGACGTCCCCTGGGTCCTCCTTGGACTCCCTGTCGTCGTATCCGGGACTGCAGCACTTGCTCCCGAGTTAGGTCCACTGCTCACAGCTTGGGGCTTCCTCCCCGCGTCTCTTGAGCTCTTGAACCGCGTCACTTCATCGGGCACACTACTCATGGGAGAGTCCCCACTCGTCCTCGCTCCTCCTGAACTCCTAAGGTTCCCTCCCGACCTGGGGTAAGGCGAGTGTCTGGGCGGCCCCTCCCCCCTGATATGTAGTGCCTCCTCCAGCATGTCGGCTCGATCCGCTGCAGCCTTCAGGTCCTTAATACCTGCTTCTCTCAACCTTACTTGCAACTCAGGATGGAGCACTGACATAAACTTCTCCATCACTATCAGTCGTTTGATATCATCCACCGACTCCGCTTCCTCCGCCTTCAACCATCGTAGGAATTTCCGTTCCATATCCCTGGCGGTCTCGGCGTAAGTCTTTCTCGACGCTCTTGTACACTCTCTGAACCGCTTCCGGTACATCTCCGGAGTCAGCCGGAATGAGTGGAGAACCGCATTCTTAATCGCGTCATAACTAGTACACTCCTCTAGGTCCAGCATGTTATAGGCTTCCCATGCCTCACCAGTCAACCTGCCCTGGACCAGAGCAGCCCAATCATCTTCCGGCCACTCCTTCAGAGTTGCTATCCGTTCAAAGTGTTCGAAGAACGCCTCAGCTTCTTGTGGTTCGAACGTAGGTAAGTCACGTTCCCTTACCTTGAGGTCATCCCGCCGTGCAGGTAGTGAGGGCAGACCACGTTCAACGCGACGCAATTCGACTTCTTTCTTTGCCTTTATCTCCTCCAGTCGCAGTTGTCTCTCTCCTTCTCGCTGCAGCCGAGCTTCTCGCTCCTCTCGCTGCATTTGCGCTTCTCTCTCCTCTCGTCGCAGCTGGGCTTCCAGTTGCATCTTCATTATTTCCAGTTGTAGGCTCCTCTTACTACAGCTGGACCTTCCACTGCTCCCATGTTCACTGTGAATTCTCTCCACACTGGTAGGCGCTTGGGGAGGCCCTAGTCGGGACGGTTCACCTTGCGACGGCTCTCCTCGGGACGGCTCCTCTTGAGATGGCTCCTCTCCCGTCGCTTCCTCTCGAGCTGTGAGCTGTGCCATGATCTCTATCCTTCGCTCCGCTACCTTAGTCGTCCTCAACCGGATCCCAAAGTGGTTTGCCACTTGTTGGAGCTGGGCCTTGGTACACTCTTCCAAAATTCTCTCGTCCCTTGTGTCAATAAATTTCTTTACTTTGTCTTCCTCCATCTCTATATCATCAAGCATACACGACAGCACAGACAAGTTAGTAGGCACTAATTTCACCGCTTCAGTCCCTTAGCTGGTTGAGTAACAGTACCACCGAATTCACTGGCCACACTATTAGTACCCTGACAACACTTGTCTTGAAATTTGGGCCACACTGTAACTTGATCCACGCTTCCTGGCGAAGTTCCCAGTTCTTGGCTACTGGGGTTCGAATCCTGGCAAGGTCGCCAGTTCTCTTGTCATGTGGGGGTGGGCGGTCCGGGGCTCTGCTAACACTCGGCTGCTAGGGGCTCAAAGGCCCAAATACTCAGCCCCTCCGACTCCCTGGATTCACCGGAGTCTCCTTGGTCACACAAGAGAGGACCAACAATGCCCACCTCCGCAGGTCTTTGCTTCCACCACAAAGGGGTGCCACTGATTCACCCTGGAAGCCCTTCAGTCAAACACGGGGAAACTGCTGTTAACAGTTCCGGCCTAGACCCGTGGGAGAGTGAAGGAAGACTCAGGCTTACCTATAACCATAACCTCCCTGAGTCTTGCCTGCCAGACAAAAAAAAGGTTGCAGGAACTCCTTTCCCGCCTGTCTTCTCTATCTTCCTCTTAGCAAGGTCGCCAGCTGGGTTATTATATCTGCACCCCAGCAATGCAGTTCAGTGGGTGTATTATATATTGTTTGTAGCCAGAAATGTATGCTCATAGAGAAATATCATAAATGGAGGCACACTCAAACACAGTAATAAAATGTGTGGATTTACTTATGCAAATTACATGAACACACACACACAATCACAATTAATACATGAATATGGAATATGGATAATGAGTCTGGAGATCGTCAGCCTCTTCTTCCACGACCTCCAACACTCCTTCAACTGGGCAGGAAGACAGGAGTCTCACACTCTCACAGGAGGGCCTCTTCACCACGTCGGCACCTCTTCTTCACTGTCCTGTCATCCATCACACTGTCCTCTCTGACAGTCCTGGACACAAGCTGCCTTGCAGCCTATTCTACTATTAAAGTAATAAAGTCTTGCTGCCACATACACAAGTAAATATTGTGGCCTAACTAGCCTACTCATACAAGGGGTAATGGGAGGGAAAATGATCTACCTTACATTCCTGGCTCACGGCGCCTGTCCCTCGATGGTGTGAGGTTCCCACGCTTCCTTGGGTCGATCCTTGACGATCCAGGACGTTCCACAGGTCCTCAGGTGTCGTGAAGCCTTCGCGTCGTCGCCGTTCCAATCCCTGAGATTCAGCTGCCCCAATCCTGGTTCATCGACGGGCGCTGAGCTAATCACTATTTTTCCCCACACTCGCCTCTCCCACAAGGCGTTGCTCCTTGTCCTAGGCACGGTGTCGTCCTTCCAAGATGCTCAGTGGATGTGACCCCAGTCACAGCTAGGCCTGCCCCCCACCTTCCAGACCTCAACGTCCAACCAGCGGCGCCGCCCAGCGTCGTCGCCGACTATTTTCCAAGTTTGGGACTTCTCTGCTCACTGAACTTGGTTCCTCTTTTGCTTCCCAGAAGCGCAGGGTCTCCAATAACTATGATGGGCTGCGAGGGCCAGCTCAATCCACTGAACAAGGCTTGCAGAGCCTCCAATCATTGAGAGCAGACCGAAGCGCGTCCTGTCGCTTCCAAAGTCAGAGCCACTCTGACGTTGGCGCCGCCCGGGGCACTCGGTGACGTCATGGCGGACCCTGATTTGTCGCCCGCGACCTACGTCGGCCAATCCGCGATCGGCTTGTGTCCCTTCCAAAAGGTCATATCTGCCGTAGGGGATACTGTTTCATTTTATAACAGGGCGCCAATTTTCCTTTATTTACAACTTATAAAATAACTCCCTTCCGTTAACTGGCAGCCGGTCTGGTCGCCACATATATCATTAGACTCCCTGAACCTCAGAGAATCAGTAGGGAGAGCTGATATGACTCTTTAAGCCGGCAAACGAAAGAAATAGGAGAGGGCACCGTAACAATATATAAAGAAATATATATATATATATATATATATATATATATATATATATATATATATATATATATATATATATATATATATATATATATATATATATATATATATATATATATGCGAACAAGCCTGAATGGTCCCCAGGACAATATGCAACTGAAAACTCACACCCCAGAAGTGACTCGAACCCATACTCCCAGGTGCAACGCAACTGGTATGTACAAGACGCCTTAATCCACTTGACCATCACGACCGGACATAATGAGGTGATAGCCGAGGCTATTTGAACCACCCCACCGCCGGCACTCTGATAGTAATCTTGGGCATAGCATTTTACCAAATCACCTCATTCTTTGGGGCACACGTGAGGAACACAAATGCGAACAAGCCTGAATGGTCCCCAGGACAATATGCAACTGAAAACTCACACCCCAGAAGTGACTCGAACCCATACTCCCAGGTGCAACGCAACTGGTATGTACAAGACGCCTTAATCCACTTGACCATCACGACCGGACATAATGAGGTGATAGCCGAGGCTATTTGAACCACCCCACCGCCGGCACTCGGATAGTAATCTTGGGCATAGCATTTTACCAAATCACCTCATTCTTTGGGGCACACGTGAGGAACACAAATGCGAACAAGCCTGAATGGTCCCCAGGACAATATGCAACTGAAAACTCACACCCCAGAAGTGACTCGAACCCATACTCCCAGGTGCAACGCAACTGGTATGTACAAGACGCCTTAATCCACTTGACCATCACGACCGGACATAATGAGGTGATAGCCGAGGCTATTTGAACCACCCCACCGCCGGCACTCGGATAGTAATCTTGGGCATAGCATTTTACCAAATCACCTCATTCTTTGGGGCACACGTGAGGAACACAAATGCGAACAAGCCTGAATGGTCCCCAGGACAATATGCAACTGAAAACTCACACCCCAGAAGTGACTCGAACCCATACTCCCAGGTGCAACGCAACTGGTATGTACAAGACGCCTTAATCCACTTGACCATCACGACCGGACATAATGAGGTGATAGCCGAGGCTATTTGAACCACCCCACTGCCGGCACTCGGATAGTAATCTTGGGCATAGCATTTTACCAAATCACCTCATTCTATGGGGCACACGTGAGGAACACAAATGCGAACAAGCCTGAATGGTCCCCAGGACAATATGCAACTGAAAACTCACACCCCAGAAGTGACTCGAACCCATACTCCCAGGTGCAACGCAACTGGTATGTACAAGACGCCTTAATCCACTTGACCATCACGACCGGACATAATGAGGTGATAGCCGAGGCTATTTGAACCACCCCACCGCCGGCACTCGGATAGTAATCTTGGGCATAGCATTTTACCAAATCACCTCATTCTTTGGGGCACACGTGAGGAACACAAATGCGAACAAGCCTGAATGGTCCCCAGGACAATATGCAACTGAAAACTCACACCCCAGAAGTGACTCGAACCCATACTCCCAGGTGCAACGCAACTGGTATGTACAAGACGCCTTAATCCACTTGACCATCACGACCGGACATAATGAGGTGATAGCCGAGGCTATTTGAACCACCCCACCGCCGGCACTCGGATAGTAATCTTGGGCATAGCATTTTACCAAATCACCTCATTCTTTGGGGCACACGTGAGGAACACAAATGCGAACAAGCCTGAATGGTCCCCAGGACAATATGCAACTGAAAACTCACACCCCAGAAGTGACTCGAACCCATACTCCCAGGTGCAACGCAACTGGTATGTACAAGACGCCTTAATCCACTTGACCATCACGACCGGACATAATGAGGTGATAGCCGAGGCTATTTGAACCACCCCACCGCCGGCACTCGGATAGTAATCTTGGGCATAGCATTTTACCAAATCACCTCATTCTTTGGGGCACACGTGAGGAACACAAATGCGAACAAGCCTGAATGGTCCCCAGGACAATATGCAACTGAAAACTCACATCCCAGAAGTGACTCGAACCCATACTCCCAGGTGCAACGCAACTGGTATGTACAAGACGCCTTAATCCACTTGACCATCACGACCGGACATAATGAGGTGATAGCCGAGGCTATTTGAACCACCCCACCGCCGGCACTCGGATAGTAATCTTGGGCATAGCATTTTACCAAATCACCTCATTCTTTGGGGCACACGTGAGGAACACAAATGCGAACAAGCCTGAATGGTCCCCAGGACAATATGCAACTGAAAACTCACACCCCAGAAGTGACTCGAACCCATACTCCCAGGTGCAACGCAACTGGTATGTACAAGACGCCTTAATCCACTTGACCATCACGACCGGACATAATGAGGTGATAGCCGAGGCTATTTGAACCACCCCACCGCCGGCACTCGGATAGTAATCTTGGGCATAGCATTTTACCAAATCACCTCATTCTTTGGGGCACACGTGAGGAACACAAATGCGAACAAGCCTGAATGGTCCCCAGGACAATATGCAACTGAAAACTCACACCCCAGAAGTGACTCGAACCCATACTCCCAGGTGCAACGCAACTGGTATGTACAAGACGCCTTAATCCACTTGACCATCACGACCGGACATAATGAGGTGATAGCCGAGGCTATTTGAACCACCCCACCGCCGGCACTCGGATAGTAATCTTGGGCATAGCATTTTACCAAATCACCTCATTCTTTGGGGCACACGTGAGGAACACAAATGCGAACAAGCCTGAATGGTCCCCAGGACAATATGCAACTGAAAACTCACACCCCAGAAGTGACTCGAACCCATACTCCCAGGTGCAACGCAACTGGTATGTACAAGACGCCTTAATCCACTTGACCATCACGACCGGACATAATGAGGTGATAGCCGAGGCTATTTGAACCACCCCACCGCCGGCACTCGGATAGTAATCTTGGGCATAGCATTTTACCAAATCACCTCATTCTTTGGGGCACACGTGAGGAACACAAATGCGAACAAGCCTGAATGGTCCCCAGGACAATATGCAACTGAAAACTCACACCCCAGAAGTGACTCGAACCCATACTCCCAGGTGCAACGCAACTGGTATGTACAAGACGCCTTAATCCACTTGACCATCACGACCGGACATAATGAGGTGATAGCCGAGGCTATTTGAACCACCCCACCGCCGGCACTCGGATAGTAATCTTGGGCATAGCATTTTACCAAATCACCTCATTCTTTGGGGCACACGTGAGGAACACAAATGCGAACAAGCCTGAATGGTCCCCAGGACAATATGCAACTGAAAACTCACACCCCAGAAGTGACTCGAACCCATACTCCCAGGTGCAACGCAACTGGTATGTACAAGATGCCTTAATCCACTTGACCATCACGACCGGACATAATGAGGTGATAGCCGAGGCTATTTGAACCACCCCACCGCCGGCACTCGGATAGTAATCTTGGGCATGGCATTTTACCAAATCACCTCATTCTTTGGGGCACACGTGAGGAACACAAATGCGAACAAGCCTGAATGGTCCCCAGGACAATATGCAACTGAAAACTCACACCCCAGAAGTGACTCGAACCCATACTCCCAGGTGCAACGCAACTGGTATGTACAAGACGCCTTAATCCACTTGACCATCACGACCGGACATAATGAGGTGATAGCCGAGGCTATTTGAACCACCCCACCGCCGGCACTCGGATAGTAATCTTGGGCATAGCATTTTACCAAATCACCTCATTCTTTGGGGCACACGTGAGGAACACAAATGCGAACAAGCCTGAATGGTCCCCAGGACAATATGCAACTGAAAACTCACACCCCAGAAGTGACTCGAACCCATACTCCCAGGTGCAACGCAACTGGTATGTACAAGACGCCTTAATCCACTTGACCATCACGACCGGACATAATGAGGTGATAGCCGAGGCTATTTGAACCACCCCACCGCCGGCACTCGGATAGTAATCTTGGGCATAGCATTTTACCAAATCACCTCATTCTTTGGGGCACATGTGAGGAACACAAATGCGAACAAGCCTGAATGGTCCCCAGGACAATATGCAACTGAAAACTCACACCCCAGAAGTGACTCGAACCCATACTCCCAGGTGCAACGCAACTGGTATGTACAAGACGCCTTAATCCACTTGACCATCACGACCGGACATAATGAGGTGATAGCCGAGGCTATTTGAACCACCCCACCGCCGGCACTCGGATAGTAATCTTGGGCATAGCATTTTACCAAATCACCTCATTCTTTGGGGCACACGTGAGGAACACAAATGCGAACAAGCCTGAATGGTCCCCAGGACAATATGCAACTGAAAACTCACACCCCAGAAGTGACTCGAACCCATACTCCCAGGTGCAACGCAACTGGTATGTACAAGACGCCTTAATCCACTTGACCATCACGACCGGACATAATGAGGTGATAGCCGAGGCTATTTGAACCACCCCACCGCCGGCACTCGGATAGTAATCTTGGGCATAGCATTTTACCAAATCACCTCATTCTTTGGGGCACACGTGAGGAACACAAATGCGAACAAGCCTGAATGGTCCCCAGGACAATATGCAACTGAAAACTCACACCCCAGAAGTGACTCGAACCCATACTCCCAGGTGCAACGCAACTGGTATGTACAAGACGCCTTAATCCACTTGACCATCACGACCGGACATAATGAGGTGATAGCTATCACCTCATTATGTCCGGTCGTGATGGTCAAGTGGATTAAGGCGTCTTGTACATACCAGTTGCGTTGCACCTGGGAGTATGGGTTCGAGTCACTTCTGGGGTGTGAGTTTTCAGTTGCATATTGTCCTGGGGACCATTCAGGCTTGTTCGCATTTGTGTTCCTCACGTGTGCCCCAAAGAATGAGGTGATTTGGTAAAATGCTATGCCCAAGATTACTATCCGAGTGCCGGCGGTGGGGTGGTTCAAATAGCCTCGGCTATCACCTCATTATGTCCGGTCGTGATGGTCAAGTGGATTAAGGCGTCTTGTACATACCAGTTGCGTTGCACCTGGGAGTATGGGTTCGAGTCACTTCTGGGGTGTGAGTTTTCAGTTGCATATTGTCCTGGGGTCCATTCAGGCTTGTTCGCATTTGTGTTCCTCACGTGTGCCCCAAAGAATGAGGTGATTTGGTAAAATGCTATGCCCAAGATTACTATCCGAGTGCCGGCGGTGGGGTGGTTCAAATAGCCTCGGCTATCACCTCATTATGTCCGGTCGTGATGGTCAAGTGGATTAAGGCGTCTTGTACATACCAGTTGCGTTGCACCTGGGAGTATGGGTTCGAGTCACTTCTGGGGTGTGAGTTTTCAGTTGCATATTGTCCTGGGGACCATTCAGGCTTGTTCGCATTTGTGTTCCTCACGTGTGCCCCAAAGAATGAGGTGATTTGGTAAAATGCTATGCCCAAGATTACTATCCGAGTGCCGGCGGTGGGGTGGTTCAAATTGCCTCGGCTATCACCTCATTATGTCCGGTCGTGATGGTCAAGTGGATTAAGGCGTCTTGTACATACCAGTTGCGTTGCACCTGGGAGTATGGGTTCGAGTCACTTCTGGGGTGTGAGTTTTCAGTTGCATATTGTCCTGGGGACCATTCAGGCTTGTTCGCATTTGTGTTCCTCACGTGTGCCCCAAAGAATGAGGTGATTTGGTAAAATGCTATGCCCAAGATTACTATCCGAGTGCCGGCGGTGGGGTGGTTCAAATAGCCTCGGCTATCACCTCATTATGTCCGGTCGTGATGGTCAAGTGGATTAAGGCGTCTTGTACATACCAGTTGCGTTGCACCTGGGAGTATGGGTTCGAGTCACTTCTGGGGTGTGAGTTTTCAGTTGCATATTGTCCTGGGGACCATTCAGGCTTGTTCGCATTTGTGTTCCTCACGTGTGCCCCAAAGAATGAGGTGATTTGGTAAAATGCTATGCCCAAGATTACTATCCGAGTGCCGGCGGTGGGGTGGTTCAAATAGCCTCGGCTATCACCTCATTATGTCCGGTCGTGATGGTCAAGTGGATTAAGGCGTCTTGTACATACCAGTTGCGTTGCACCTGGGAGTATGGGTTCGAGTCACTTCTGGGGTGTGAGTTTTCAGTTGCATATTGTCCTGGGGACCATTCAGGCTTGTTCGCATTTGTGTTCCTCACGTGTGCCCCAAAGAATGAGGTGATTTGGTAAAATGCTATGCCCAAGATTACTATCCGAGTGCCGGCGGTGGGGTGGTTCAAATTGCCTCGGCTATCACCCCATTATGTCCGGTCGTGATGGTCAAGTGGATTAAGGCGTCTTGTACATACCAGTTGCGTTGCACCTGGGAGTATGGGTTCGAGTCACTTCTGGGGTGTGAGTTTTCAGTTGCATATTGTCCTGGGGACCATTCAGGCTTGTTCGCATTTGTGTTCCTCACGTGTGCCCCAAAGAATGAGGTGATTTGGTAAAATGCTATGCCCAAGATTACTATCCGAGTGCCGGCGGTGGGGTGGTTCAAATAGCCTCGGCTATCACCTCATTATGTCCGGTCGTGATGGTCAAGTGGATTAAGGCATCTTGTACATACCAGTTGCGTTGCACCTGGGAGTATGGGTTCGAGTCACTTCTGGGGTGTGAGTTTTCAGTTGCATATTGTCCTGGGGACCATTCAGGCTTGTTCGCATTTGTGTTCCTCACGTGTGCCCCAAAGAATGAGGTGATTTGGTAAAATGCTATGCCCAAGATTACTATCCGAGTGCCGGCGGTGGGGTGGTTCAAATAGCCTCGGCTATCACCTCATTATGTCCGGTCGTGATGGTCAAGTGGATTAAGGCGTCTTGTACATACCAGTTGCGTTGCACCTGGGAGTATGGGTTCGAGTCACTTCTGGGGTGTGAGTTTTCAGTTGCATATTGTCCTGGGGACCATTCAGGCTTGTTCACATTTGTGTTCCTCACGTGTGCCCCAAAGAATGAGGAGATTTGGTAAAATGCTATGCCCAAGATTACTATCCGAGTGCCGGCGGTGGGGTGGTTCAAATAGCCTCGGCTATCACCTCATTATGTCCGGTCGTGATGGTCAAGTGGATTAAGGCGTCTTGTACATACCAGTTGCGTTGCACCTGGGAGTATGGGTTCGAGTCACTTCTGGGGTGTGAGTTTTCAGTTGCATATTGTCCTGGGGACCATTCAGGCTTGTTCGCATTTGTGTTCCTCACGTGTGCCCCAAAGAATGAGGTGATTTGGTAAAATGCTATGCCCAAGATTACTATCCGAGTGCCGGCGGTGGGGTGGTTCAAATAGCCTCGGCTATCACCTCATTATGTCCGGTCGTGATGGTCAAGTGGATTAAGGCGTCTTGTACATACCAGTTGCGTTGCACCTGGGAGTATGGGTTCGAGTCACTTCTGGGGTGTGAGTTTTCAGTTGCATATTGTCCTGGGGGCCATTCAGGCTTGTTCGCATTTGTGTTCCTCACGTGTGCCCCAAAGAATGAGGTGATTTGGTAAAATGCTATGCCCAAGATTACTATCCGAGTGCCGGCGGTGGGGTGGTTCAAATAGCCTCGGCTATCACCTCATTATGTCCGGTCGTGATGGTCAAGTGGATTAAGGCGTCTTGTACATACCAGTTGCGTTGCACCTGGGAGTATGGGTTCGAGTCACTTCTGGGGTGTGAGTTTTCAGTTGCATATTGTCCTGGGGACCATTCAGGCTTGTTCGCATTTGTGTTCCTCACGTGTGCCCCAAAGAATGAGGTGATTTGGTAAAATGCTATGCCCAAGATTACTATCCGAGTGCCGGCGGTGGGGTGGTTCAAATAGCCTCGGCTATCACCTCATTATGTCCGGTCGTGATGGTCAAGTGGATTAAGGCGTCTTGTACATACCAGTTGCGTTGCACCTGGGAGTATGGGTTCGAGTCACTTCTGGGGTGTGAGTTTTCAGTTGCATATTGTCCTGGGGACCATTCAGGCTTGTTCGCATTTGTGTTCCTCACGTGTGCCCCAAAGAATGAGGTGATTTGGTAAAATGCTATGCCCAAGATTACTATCCGAGTGCCGGCGGTGGGGTGGTTCAAATAGCCTCGGCTATCACCTCATTATGTCCGGTCGTGATGGTCAAGTGGATTAAGGCGTCTTGTACATACCAGTTGCGTTGCACCTGGGAGTATGGGTTCGAGTCACTTCTGGGGTGTGAGTTTTCAGTTATATATATATATATATATATATATATATATATATATATTATATATATATATATATATATATATATATATATATATATATATATATATATATATATATATATATTATATATATATATATATTATATATATATATATATATATATATATATATATATATATATATATATATATATATATATATATATATATATATATATATATATATATATATATATATATGTAGTACCTAGTAGCCAGAATGCACTTCTCGGCCTACTATGCAAGGCCCGATTTGCCTAATGAGCCAAGTTTTCCTGAATTAATATATTTTCTCTATTTTTTTCTTATGAAATGATAAAGCTACCCATTTCATTATACATGAGGTCAATTTTTTTTATTGGAGGTAAAATTAATGTAGATATATAACCTAACCTAACCTATCTTTATAGGTTAGGTTAGGTAGCCGAAAAAGTTAGGTTAGGTTAGGTTAGGTAGGTTAGGTAGTCGAAAAAAACAATAATTCATGAAAACTTGGCTTATTAGGCAAATCGGGCCTTGCATAGTAGGCTGTGAAGTGCGTTCTGGCTACTAGGTTCGACATATATATATATATATATATATATATATATATATATATATATATATATGTCGTACCTAATAGCCAGAACGCACTTCTCAGCCAACTATGCATGTCCCAATTTGCCTAATAAGCCAAGTTTTCCTGAATTAATGTTTTTTCGACTACCTAACCTACCTAACCTAACCTAACCTAACTTTTTCTGCTACCTAACCTAACCTAACCGATAGAGATAGGTTAGGTTAGGTTAGGTAGGGTTGGTTAGGTTCGGTCATATATCTACGTTAATTTTAACTCCAATAAAAAAAATTAACCTCATACATAATGAAATGGGTAGCTTTATCATTTCATAAGAAAAAAATTAGAAAAAATATATTAATTCAGGAAAACTTGGCTTATTAGGCAAATCGGGCCTTGCATAGTAGGCTGAGAAGTGCGTTCTGGCTATTAGGTACGACATATATATATATATATATATATATATATATATATATATATATATATATATATATATGTCGTACCTAGTAGCCAGAACTCACTTCTCAGCCTACTATGCGAGGCCCGATTTGCCTAATAAGCCAAGTTTTACTGAATTAATATATTTTCTCTAATTTTTTTCTTATGAAATGATAAAGCTACCCATTTCATCATGTATGAGGTCAATTTTTTTTTATTGGAGTTAAAATTAACGTAGATATATGACCGAACCTAACCAACCCTACCTAACCTAACCTAACCTATCTCTATAGGTTAGGTTAGGTTAGGTAGCCGAAAACGTTAGGTTAGGTTAGGTTAGGTAGGTTAGGTTGTCGAAAAAACATTAATTCATGAAAACTAGGCTTATTAGGCAAATCAGGCCTTGCATAGTAGGCTGAGAAGTGAGTTCTGGCTACTAGGTACGACATATATATATATATATATATATATATATATATATATATATATATATATATATATATATATATATATATATATATATATATATATATATATATATATATATATATATATATATATATATATATATATATATATATGTCGTACCTAATAGCCAGAACGCACTTCTCAGCCTACTATTCAAGGCCCGATTTGCCTAATAAGCCAAGTTTTCATGAATTAATGTTTTTTCGTCTACCTAACCTACCTAACCTAACCTAACCTAGCTTTTTTTGGCTACCTAACCTAACCTTACCTATAAATATAGGTTAGGTTAGGTTAGGTAGGGTTGGTTAGGTTCGGTCATATATCTACGTTAATTTTAACTCCAATAAAAAAAAATTGACCTCATACATAGAGAAAAGGGTTGCTTTATCATTTCATAAGAAAAAAATTATAGTAAATATATTAATTCAGGAAAACTTGGCTTATTAGGCAAATCGGGCCTTGAATAGTAGGCTGAAAAGTGAGTTCTGGCTACTAGGTACGACATATATATATATATATATATATATATATATATATATATATATATATATGTCGTACCTAGTAGCCAGAACTCACTTCTATGCCTACTATGCAAGGCCCGATTTGCCTAATAAGCCAAGTTTTCATGAATTAATTTATTTTCGACTACCTAACCTACCTAACCTAACCTAACCTAACTTTTTCTGCTACCTAACCTAACCTAACCTATAAAGATAGGTTAGGTTAGGTTAGGTAGGGTTGGTTAGGTTCGGTCATATATCTACGTTAATTTTAACTCCAATAAAAAAAATTGACCTTATACATAATGAAATGGGTAGCTTTATCATTTCATAAGAAAAAAATTAGAGAAAATATATTAATTCAGGAAAACTTGGCTTATTAGGCAAATCGGGCCTTGCATAGTAGGCTGAGAAGTGCGTTCTGGCTACTAGGTACGACATATATATATATATATATATATATATATATATATATATATATATATATATATATATATATATATATATGTGTGTGTATATCACGAAAATAAACACGTGATTAAGAATGTGACAATGTCAGACCACGGAGGAAAAATGAAACAGGAAATTTCCTTAAGTACTTTCGTATATTAAATACATCTTCAGAAGGTCATTTTACAGATCGAGTGATGGGTATAAATAGGCAGGAGAGAGTGGTGAAGTAAGGTGAGGTACAATACTTGGACAACGCAGAAGGCCCATTGGCCCATCAGATGCACCCAATTGGCCCATCCGATGTAGCCCAATGGCTACATCATAGTTTTCCCTATGAATAAGCACATCAATGTGATGTGCTTATTCATAGGGAAAACTCTTCATTAAAGTTTAGTGTTTACAGAAAACCTACGAACAATTTATCTTATGTTCATTATTTTTCAGGGCATAAATACAATGTAAAAAAGTCAATTTTTTCTTCAATGTATTTAAGAGCTCTTCGAGTTGTGAGTCCAGAATTCTTAGATGAAGAATTTAAGAATATTGATTCGATTGGTCTTAAGCTTTGTTACCCACTGAATTTTTTGGAAGTTTGTCGTAACAAAGCTCGTCGTACATATTATAATAATGTATGCAGTGAAAGGATTCGCCCAAAGAATGTGTTATGTTTACCATATTTCTCTGGGTTTGAGAATATTGTCAAGGCCTTGAAACTTTTTAATATAGATGTAATGTTTAGCTACGAAAACACTGTTGGTAAGCTATTAGTAAGGAACAGCCCTCGTAGTGATAATTGCGTCATTTATAAAATACCTTGTAAGGAATGTAATAAGTTCTATGTCGGGCAAACATCTAAAGATTTAAAATGTAGAATATCGCAACATAAATACTCTGTAAGACATGGCCAATTATCTAATGCTTTGTTTGTGCATTTGTCAGAAAAATCTCACCAAATTGATTGGGAGAGTGCGTCTTCAATAACAAATTGTAAAAGCACCTATAACAGAAACATAATTGAATCCGCTTTGATACAGATCACCAAAGAAAGTAATTTGAATATTAGCAGTGGTCTATATAACTTAGATCCATTTCTAATAGATCAGCTAAAGGGCGATTTAAGTAGAATCATTGAAAAACATTTGTCTCACTAATTTATTGTATATATTTACCTCTTTATGTTATAATTACCTATGCATTATGCTTGTATTTTGAGTCGGTCAGGTGAATTCACAGTGAGAGGTTGTGTTAACCGGAGCTCCTGAGTGTTGTTATATTGTCATTGCAATATGGAAGTTGTAGTTAAGGACCTGGTGACTCTAGTGGGAGCCCTGAGGACAGAGTTGGACTTTCTGCGGGAGGAGGTGCGTCAGCTGAAAGAACAACGAGAAGTAACGAAGGAGGAGACCAGCAGTAAAGGGACCTCGTCTTGGAGAGTTGTGAAAGACAGGGGCCTTAAGAAGACTTTGATAAAGCCGCCTTCAAACGCCATAGCAACCTCTAATTCATTTGACGTTTTGGAGGACGAGTGCTGTGGAGAGACTGTGGATCGCGCAAAAGGGAAAGCAACGAAGAGAAAGGAAGCGCAGGCCCCTCAGAGGGTAAAGGAAGTACCTAAGCAAACATTAGTTGTGGGAGATTCCCAGATAAGGTATTTGGATAGAACGTTTTGTGCTAGAGATAGGGGGAACAGGTTAAGGGTTTGCTATCCCGGAGCTGGCATTGGTGATATTATAAACAACATGAATGATATTATGGCTGGTAATGGGAACAATCCCATTATTTGCATTAGCGTGGGAGGAAATGATGTTGGTCGAGTTAGGAGTGAGGAACTGATTCAGAGGTATAAAACAGCCATAGAGTTAGTTAGGAGCAAGGGAGGAATCCCGATCATATGTGGCATTCTTCCAAGAAAGGGAGTGGGAAATGAATGGATATCGAGGGCACTTGGTGTCAATTGCCGGCTGGAAAGATATTGCAAATCAAATGCAATATCTTTCATAGACAACTGGGAACACTTCTATGGAAGAAATGAAATGTATGCTCGTGATGGGGTGCATCTATCGAGAGCTGGGGTTGTTGCTGTTGCGAACTCGTTAGAAGAAGTGGTTAGAGGTGTTTGTTTGGGTTTAAACTGTTAGTAGATAGAGGTATGGGAATTGATTTGGAGGAAGGAGGTAATAAAAGTATGTGTTTGTGGGAGAAAGGAATTGGCAAAACGACCAGGGAAAGAGAAGGTCCGCAAAATAACAATTCACTTAGGGTATATTACACTAACAGTAGAAGTCTAAGAAATAAAATTAACGAATTAAATGCTCTTGTCTGCACAGAAAAAATAGATATTATTGCACTTACCGAAACGTGGATGAATGTAGAAAATAGAGAACTATTAGCTGAATATCAAATATATGGATTTAAACTATTTCACACAGATAGATATATTAGACGAGGAGGTGGAGTAGCCATATATGTTAGGGACAATTTGAAATGTAGTCTCAAAGAGGGAATCAAAACAGAGCCACACACAGAAACTATTTGGATTGAATTAAACGAAAAAGCTAATAATATTATAATAGGAGTAATATATAGGCCACCAAATTTAGACAGAATGGAAGCAAAGCATCTATGGGATGAAATATCTAGAGCATCTAGATCTAACAGTATTTATGTCATAGGTGACTTTAATTTTAGCGGAATAAACTGGTTGAACAAAACAGGGAATAGTGAAGCAGAAGATTTTCTAGAATTAATTGACGATTGCTTTCTTACGCAACACATTAAGGAACCAACACGGGAAAATAATATTTTAGATTTAGTGTTAACTAACAGGGAAACGCAAATTAATGACATCGAAATAGGGAGTGAGCTAGGGAGCAGTGATCACAAAGAAATCAGATTTAGCATAGAATGGAATAGACCAGTAGGAGAAAATTCTGTTAAAGTGCCAGATTTTCGAAAAGCTGATTTTAATAGCCTAAGAAATTTTTTGGGTCAAATTGATTGGAAAGTCTTGGGTATGGGGTGTGGGCCGGTCTTGGAGCGAGACATGAACCCAGCGATAGGTGACTTAAATGGGGATTTCGATGTGGATTCAATATATAACTTATTTAAGAATATTCTAAACAAAGCACAGGAACGTAGTATACCATACAAATTGAATAGATCGAATACTAATGACCCAAAGTGGATAACAAAGAATTTGAAGAACCTTATAGGTAAAAAGAGAGCTTGGTACAAAAGGATTAAAAATGGGGAGGTCACTTTAGAACAGGAATTCGTACAACTGGTTAGAAATGTTAAAAAAGAGATAAGGAAAGCAAAAAGAAACTATGAAGTTCGCATAGCAGGGCAAGCAAAGACAAATCCTAAAGGGTTTTTTCAGTTATATCGTACTAAGACTAGGGAAAGGATAGGTCCATTAAAAACTGAGACAGGTCAAATAACAGATAGTGATGAAGAGATGAGTAGTATTTTTAATAAATATTTTGTATCTGTATTTACTAAAGAGGAACTTAACAATATGCCTTCAGCCGAACAAGTCTATGTGGGTGGGGACGAGGACAGGTTGACGAGTTTAACAGTTACCAGGGAGGATGTTCTTAAACAAATAGTAAAACTCAAACCAAACAAATCCCCAGGGCCGGATGAAGTGTTTGCCAGGGTGCTTAAAGAATGCAAAGACGAGCTTTGTGACCCACTGTCAACCATATTTAATAAATCAATAGAGTCAGGCAGAGTGCCAGAGTTTTGGAAAGTTGCTAATGTGATACCAGTTTTTAAGAAAGGAGATAGATCACTTGCGTCTAACTATCGACCAATTAGCCTAACGTCTATTGTGGGAAAGTTACTCGAATCTATAATAGCAAATAAAATTCGTCTTCATCTTGAAAAACATAAATTAATAATTGAGTCGCAACATGGTTTTATAAATGGCCGTTCATGTTTAACAAATTTGTTATCTTTTTATTCTAGCATTGTTGAGGCAGTTGATAGTGGTAAGGATTGCGATGTTGTATACCTTGACTTTAGCAAAGCTTTTGATACAGTGCCACATGAAAGACTGATTAAAAAGATAGAGTCTCATGGTATTGGGGGTGCTATATTAAGCTGGATTAGGGCATGGCTATACCAAAGGAAACAGAGAGTTAGTATAAATGGAATCAAGTCAGAGTGGGAAAATGTTGTAAGTGGAGTGCCTCAAGGCTCTGTCCTGGGACCTCTGTTGTTTGTAATATATATAAATGATTTAGATTCAGGTTTGAGTAGCAACATTTGCAAATTTGCCGATGATACGAAAATCGGTAGGGAAATTAATTCGGAGGAGGACTCACTATCACTTCAAGTTGATCTAGGTAGGGTTTTGAAATGGTCAAAGGATTGGCAGATGCAGTTTAATGCTGATAAATGTAAAGTTCTGAGGTTAGGTAATGATGATAGAGTTACAAGATACGAGCTAGATGGTGTTGTGATTGCGAAGTCGGATTGCGAAAGGGATCTGGGAGTTATGATTAGTAATAATTTAAAACAAAAGGATCAATGCATAAATGTTCGTAATAAGGCAAATCGGACACTTGGATTTATTAATCGCAGCATTAGTAACAAGACACCTGGTGTGGTTCTCAAGCTATATCTTGCTCTAGTTAGGCCCCATTTAGATTATGCAGTTCAGTTTTGGTCGCCATATTATAGAATGGATATAAATTCACTTGAACGTGTCCAGCGTAGGATGACTAAGTTAATTCCCCAAATTAGAAATCTTTCATATGAAGAAAGATTAACAAAGCTTAAGTTGCATTCACTGGAAAGGCGAAGAGTTAGGGGTGACATGATAGAGGTTTACAAGTGGATGAATGGACATAACCGGGGGGATATTAATAGGGTATTAAAAGTATCAACACAGGACAGAACACGAAACAATGGGTATAAATTGGATAAGTTTAGATTTAGGAAAGACTTGGGTAAATACTGGTTCAGTAACAGGGTTGTTGATTTGTGGAACCAATTGCCGCGTAACATTGTGGAGGTGGGGTCCCTCGATTGTTTCAAGCACGGGTTGGACAAGTATATGAGTGGGATTGGGTGGTTTTAGAATAGGAGCTGCCTCGTATGGGCCAATAGGCCTTCTGCAGTTACCTTTGTTCTTATGTTCTTATGTTCTTATGTCTGCTGTATCAGATGGGCCATTGGGCTACATCGGATGGGCCAATTGGGTGCATCTGATGGGCCAATGGGCCTTCTGCGTTGTCCAAGTATTGTACCTCACCTTACTTCACCACTCTCTCCTGCCTATTTATACCCATCACTCGATCTGTAAAATGACCTTCTGAAGATGTATTTAATATACGAAAGTACTTAAGGAAATTTCCTGTTTCATTTTTCCTCCGTGGTCTGACATTGTCATATATATATATATATATATATATATATATATATATATATATATATGTAGCACCTAGTAGCCAGAACTCACTTCTGAGCCTACTATGCAAGGCCCGATTTGCCTAATAAGCCAAGTTTTCATGAATTAATTGCTTTTCGACTACCTAACCTACCTAACCTAACCTAACCTAACTTTTTCGGCTACCTAACCGAACCTAACCTATAAAGATAGGTTAGGTTAGGTTAGGTAGGGTTGGTTAGGTTCGGTCATATATCTACGTTAATTTTAACTCCAATAAAAAAAAATTGACCTCTTACATGATGAAATGGGTTGCTTTATCATTTCATAAGAAAAAAATTAGAGAAAATATATTAATTCATGAAAACTTGGCTTATTTGGCAAATCGGGCCTTGCATTGTAGGCTGAAAAGTGAGTTCTGGCTACTAGGTACGATATATATATATATATATATATATATATATATATATATATATATATATATATATATATATATATATGCATAATAAAGCATATCAAATAATAAACCATCAAATGCATAATAAAGCACAAAAAATATTTAAGGAAGGGGGTGGTAGGAGAAAAGCACACAGAAACTGTATTGGAGGGGATCTAAACATTCCCTCTAATGCGTTATGCGTGGTTTCCTCCGAGGCTATGGGTCCCCTTCTTCCAGCTAGAGGTGGTACTCACTTCCATTTATATATATATATATATATATATATATATATATATATATATATATATATATATATATATATATATATATATGTCGTACCTAATAGCCAGAACGCACTTCTCAGCCTACTATTCAAGGCCCGATTTGCCTAATAAGCCAAGTTTTCATGAATTAATGTTTTTTCGTCTACCTAACCTACCTAACCTAACCTAACCTAGCTTTTTTTGGCTACCTAACCTAACCTTACCTATAAATATAGGTTAGGTTAGGTTAGGTAGGGTTGGTTAGGTTCGGTCATATATCTACGTTAATTTTAACTCCAATAAATAAAAATTTACCTCATACATAGAGAAAAGGGTTGCTTTATCATTTCATAAGAAAAAAATTATAGTAAATATATTAATTCAGGAAAACTTGGCTTATTAGGCAAATCGGGCCTTGAATAGTAGGCTGAGAAGTGAGTTCTGGCTACTAGGTACGACATATATATATATATATATATATATATATATATATATATATATATATATATATATATATATATATGTTGTACCTAGTAGCCAGAACGTCGTATTCGGCCTGCTATGCAATGCCCGATTTGCCTAATAAGCCAAGTTTTCCTGAATGAATATATTTTCTCTAATTTTTTTCTTATGATATGGTAAAGCTACCCATTTCATTATGTATATGGTCAATTTTTTTTTATTGGAGTTAAAATTAACGTAGATATATGACCGAACCTAAGTAACCCTACCTAACCTATCTTTATAGGTTAGGTAGCCAAAAAAGTTAGGTTAGGTTAGGTTAGGTAGGTTATGTAGTCGAAAAACAATTACTTCATGAAATCTTGGCTTATTAGGCAAATCGGGCCGATTTGCCTAATAAGCCAAGTTTTCTTTAATTAATATATTTTCTCAAATTTTTTTCTTATGAAATGATAAAGCTACCCATTTCATTACGTTTGAGATCAATTTGTTTTAATTGGAGTTAAAATTAACGTACATACATGACCGAACCTAACCAACCCTACCTAACCTATCATTATAGGTTAGGTTTGGTTAGGTAGCCGAAAAAGTTAGGTTAGGTTAGGTTAGGTAGTCGAAAAATAATTAATTCAGGAAAACTTGGCTTATTAGGCAAATCGGGCCTTGCATAGTAGGCTGAGAAGTGCGTTCTGGCTACTAGGTACGACATATATAGGTAGTTGGGATGACACGCCACAGGTGATTTTTTTTTTAGGTCCAATATCAGGTGTAGCATGTCAGGGTTTTCAGGTCCAATATCCCCTGTAGCGTGTCAGGGTTTTCAGGTTCCAATATCCCCTGTAGCGTGTCAGGTTTTTCAGGTAAATTTGGGGAGTCACAGATGTGGAATTATGGAATTCTTATGAGAAAAATAATTTCCTAGATTTTAGAAGTTTGTTAAAAGTTCTTATGATGAAAATAATGTCATACGAGTTTTGTTAAAGTTCTTATGGGAGAAATTCAAGTCACTGATGTGGAATTATGGAATTTTTATGAGAAAAATAATTTCCGAGATTATTGAAGTTTGTTAAAGTTCTTATAATGAAAATAATATCATACGAGTTTGTTAAGAGTTCTTATGATGAAAATAATGTCATACGAGTTTTGTTAAGAGTTCTTATGGGAGAAATTTTCAGAGTTCCTACTGATAATAAACCGATATTTAGGCCTTATACATTTAAGTAGGATTCTTACTTAGAAACTCCCTCCCCCCCTTACCTCACAATCTCTCGCGTCACCTGTGCTTACTTTACGGCCCCAGTCAGACGCCGCATGCAGGTCACCTCTTAATCTTATCTTATCTTCTCCATAATATCTGGACCGTCCCTCCACTCTCTATCTCCTTTTCATATTATTATTCTCTCTTCCTATTTCCTTACATTGTAATGTTTTGTTCCTTTTTCCTTACAGCTATTTTTTCTGACATCATAATGTTTTTGTTCCTTTTTTCATTAACCAGACAGTTTTACACAAATCAACCGAGGCATCTCAATGTAACCTTTATTACTGAAACTGCCTCCGAGACTATCTAAGCTGGCACCGGCTACCTGCCCCAGGCTATCTGCCCGAGGCAATCATCGCCTGATTACCTACCCTGTCATTTACCAGTCATTGTCAGCGTTCGCCACCGTAATAATTTATATATATATATATATACATTAGGCCTTAATAAAACATATTTATTTATTTATAATTTACTTAGTCATCTAATTTTAGTTTACGCAATTTATAATAAAGAGTTTAATCCCAGTATTCGCCAATCATTCTCGCTATTAATAAAACAGCCAAAACGCTCACTCAGGGGCACACTATTGTTATTACGCTCATTCAGGGGCCCCCTCAGATCGCCTAAGGCAGAAGTCTTAGAGGCCTGCACTTTCAGTCAACATTCAATCTTCATCCTGTTCACAAGGTTCCCCTAGCCTAGTCATATCATCATGTCACTGTGTCCCCTGTGCCTGTCTCCTCTCAACAACGAAATCAGGCATGTGTGTCAAACAAGATGCTTAACATGCTTAGGTGAGATGTCCATCAACGCTCTTCACGAATGCAGACTGTACTGTATAGGATGCAACGGGTCTACACCGCCTGGACATTTTGACGTAACCTGTACCAGCTGTGGACAACTCTATTGTGCAAATCGTAAGTACCGCTCTTCTCGCACATTCAATAAACTTTCAAAGAAAATATATATCTGAAACACACATACATACATACAGACAGTCAATTTATATATATTATTCTTATTTCAGTTCATGGTTCTACTTCATGCCCGTACTGTCGTTGGTCCGTTAACCAGGAACCTCCCACCGAAGCCAGAAACGTCATTGAACCTCCACCCAAACGCCGTCGCATCATAAATAACCGTACGTTTTTACAATAATTTTCGTAATTTTAAAAAGTTAATAATTGTTTATTTTAACAAGTGTATAAACAAGTAATATGTACTCATACAGAAAAATGTTTCCATTACAGGAGTTCCTATTCGTGATCAAGAGAATCTCATACTTGGTGGAATCAACATCCCAGCTCGTAAGTAATATTATTATCTATCTGTAATTCAGTTTTTCCTCTTATTTAGACTTTTTGTTTTTCCTCTTAATGATTCCTCTTATTTAGACGATATTTTCCTCTTAAAGTTACAAACATTGTTTTCCTATTATGGTTTTCAAAATGCTCTTAATGTTTTCAAATTTGCTTTCCTCTTAATGTTTATTCATTGCTAATATTATATTACAGAATCACCCCTGGATTCATCCCAACCCTCTGAGTGGAGCACGCCTGTACGCAGTCAACCCCAGCTTTCCCAGGAGCTAGAAGAAGACGCACCAGACGGCAACCTTCAGGCTTCCACAAATGAAGAAGAAGACAATCAACTCCCTGTTCATGACATATCAGATGAAGAAGTCAACGCTCCAGATTCCCCAGAGGTACTTAACTTAGATAACATTGTTCCGCGAGTGTTAGAAGTCATACGCCAGTTCGAAGGATCATTCTCGAGACATTCTTTCTCCATTCCCGGTCATTTAGACGCTGACCCCAGCGTTTATATAAATAGGTATAGGGAATTTTTTATAGAATATATAGACAATCAGTTCAGACAAATACAGGAAGAATTCCCTCCCTCATTTCATATTTACTCGGACGTAAGCCTAATTTTGCAAAAACTTAATCATGCCGACGATCAATATGAAATATTAGACGAAGTATTTTCAATTAGGGGTGAAACTCAGACTGTTACACAGGAAGAGGTGGAAGTTCTTGTAAATTCATGGGTTGATGAAATGACTGCTAAAATTGACGAATGGTTAAAAAATGTCCAATCCTCAAGTGTAGGAATTCATTCCATGTCAGGCTTTGCCATTAATTTTTCATATATTCGCCACCCTATGCACCTTGGATCTTATGTACCATATCCTGCAAAATTAAAGGGTAAAGAATCAGTATTTAATCCTGAAAGTGAAGGAGATGAGTGTTTGTTGCAGTGCATTGCAGCGTATAAAAACTTAGCATTGGGCAGGACTATGAATAACGTTAGAAAACATTACAAAAACCTTCGATGGTGTAGAAGATTCGTGGTATGGGCAGATGAAATCAGATTCCCCGTATCATTTGATAATCTTAAGAAAATAGAGAAGCTTAACAAAATTTCTATTTATATTTATACAGTAATTCATGAAAGTAACAGATACTATCTTAGTTTAGCTAGGAAAAGCCAGGAAAAGTATGCCGATAAAGTCCCTTTGTGGTTATTAGAAGGCAAGCATCTTTGTCTGATCAAGGATTTTGATAAATTTGTAAAGAATACTAACCATAACCACGGTAGAATTCCTAACACTCATAAATTCTGAAAAATTTGCCTTTTGCATGCTCCCTTAGATGAAATTCAGGCTCACGAAGAGTCATGCACTGTATCCCAAGTATTTTCGTTCTATAATCCTAATGAGAAAATAATTTTTAAAAATTACGGTAGGACCTATAGCCCGACTCACACCGTCTATTACTATTTTGAATGTTGTTTAGACCGTCAAAATCCTAGAGGCATGGTGGAATGTAAGCATAAAGCAATTGCTTATGCCTACATGATTTTAGACAGGGAATTCAATGTCGTAGAAACGTATTCATACGTAGGTCCAGACGCTGTTAATCATTTTATTACAAACCTAGAAGCCTCATGGAAAGCTATTCATGCTCAGCTCCCCAACTTCCCTAAGAACTTGTCTAGAGAACAGGAAAGAATGTTTCAAAGACAAAATACGTGTCAATTGTGTCATCAAACTTTCAAGAATAAGAAAGATAAACATAGACATCATAATCATGCTATTCAGGAAAATAATTACTTAGGTGCTTATTGTGCTCGTTGCAATTTACAAAGTAAAAATGCTCGTAGATACTTGACCACATTTTCCCATAATGCTGCCTATGATCTTGGAATTATACTTAAAGAACTGCCCTAAAATCCTCACCGCGATGTAGAAATTCTAACCAAGGAAGGATTGAAATTTATGCAAGTCATCATAGGTGAACTTAAATTCCTAGATAGCCTAGCTCTCCTTAATGGGTCATTAGGAACCTTAGCGAGCGAGCACGTTGCCAGTAAGAAACCCACCAAGTATACTGAACACATACTAAATGGCTTATCCAATGAGGCTAAAGCTCTGTTAATTAAAGATAAACAAAGCCTATGTTATGATTATATTTCTTCCATGGACGTGTTAGACGAACCTCAGCTCCCGTCGCGAGATAAGTTTTACAATGTTTTACATGACGCTCCACTGTCTGAAGAAGAATATAACAATGCTCTTAAAGTATTTAATTTAGGGAACTGTACGAACATCAAGGATTACCTCATGTTATATATAAAAGTTGACGTAGGAATGCTAGTTGATATATTTACACTTTGGCGAACATCACTGAATGAAATTTATGAACTAGATATTGTTTTCTATGTATCACTTCCTAGTTACGCTTGGGACGCGTTCTTATTTAAATCAAAAGTTGTACTTGATTATGTGTATGATCAGAATGTATATGATTTGTTGAGAAGGAATCTTAGAGGGGGGTTCACATCTTCCATAAGACAATTTACACAGGCTGTTAACGAGCACACTACATCTAACCCTAGCTCTGATGACGATATTCACATTTTGTACCTCGACTTCAACAGCCTATATGCAGCGTGCATGGCTGAGGTACTTCCCCAGGGAGGGATTAGACAATTATCTGACATTGAGCGGGATACCTTATTAGGGCAAGGGTTACAACATATCCCCTGTGATCAAGACAAAGGCTATTGGATTTTATGTGGTATAAAACATGTATCTCCCGAGGTAGCTAGGTATACTGATGATCTGCCCCTTGTACTGTCTCATACTAATATAACTGAGGAGTTTTTATCAGAGTACAGTAAGAAAACCCTTAACGATGAAAAACGTAAGCTCCCACCTAAAAATACTAAATTAATTGCATCCCACTTGCCCCAAAACAACTACTTAGTGAGCCTTGATTTCCAGCAATTACTATTAAAACTAGGGCTAGAAGTTGAACGAGTAAAAACAATCTATGAATTTAAACAGGCTCCCTATTTAAAAGATTTTATTTCAACCAACATTCGAGAACGAGCCAATACCACCTGTAAAGTTAAAGAAAAAGCCTTTAAACTCATAAGTAATAGTCTGTACGGGAAATCAATGACCAATATCTCTAGATATGCTAATACTCACCATATAGTAACGACAAAACATTCATTCATAACTCATGCAAGAAACCCTTTGTATAAACGAGCTATCTCTTTAGGTTCAGATAGGGTTCTCTGTACAGTAATGAAAGACATCCTTAAAGTCACCACTCCTTCTTACATGGGATATCAGATCTTGCAGAGAGCCAAGAGGCGTTTATACGAGTTCTGGTATAATGTAGTTAAAGCCCATTATGGGGAGAGAGCTAGACTAATTTATACGGATACAGACTCATTCATATTTACTCTGACCTGTAAAGATGCTTTCCAAGAAATGACAAAAGCTCCTCTAGTCGATTATATGGATTTCAGTAATTTCGACAAAGATCATCCCATGTATTCTGCTACTCGCAAAGGTGAACTAGGATTCCTCAAGTCAGAAGTAAAGCAGAAAATTATAACTGAATTAATTGCACTCAAGCCTAAAACTTATTCTCTCCTAACCCTTGATAAAGAACATTTATGTAAATGTAAAGGGATTCCTTATCACCAACAAAAGAAAATAACACATGCATCTTTTCAGAACACATTAGAGACAAATACAACTTTTAATTTTGTATCCCGGTCCATTTGTAATGTTAACGGACAGATATGCACGTGTAAAACAACTAAGCGCGGTTTGTCAGCTTTTGACGACAAGAGGTACCTCATTAGTCCCACAGAGTCATTAGCTTACGGTCACCCAGACATTCCAGAGCGTGAGGTACAGGTACAGGTAGAGGAAGAGGTGCAGATAGAGGATCCAGTAATTGTAGATAATCCCCAACCAAGACGTCAATTGTTCCCCATTTTTAATCTTTGGGAAAAGCGGGATAGAGTCGCTCAGCAATTATTCCCTAACAACAACTAAGTCTATGTTACTGTATTGTCTATGTATTATCTATAACTATATTCTAATGACTATGTTTTAATGTCTATGATATTTTTTGATATTGTATATTCTATGATTTTCTTACTGTATTGGATATGTTCAAATGGCTATGTTATGACTATGATTTAATGTCTATGATATTTTTATATTGTATATTCTATGATTTTATTACTGTATTGGATATGTTATGACTATGATTTATTGGCTATGTTTAAAATAAAACTCAAATGTACATTTCGTTTAAATACTCCTTTCATTATATATTTGTAGTTAGTCTATTGAATCCTAGCATCATGGAAAGTCAGAAAAAAGTTATTACTGAAACCCAGTTGAATATATTTAGTGAACCGTCAAGAATTATTATTGCTGGTTTTTCAAATGGTGGGAAGAGCTATTTATGTGCTAAAATGATAGAGAAATATCAGCAGAACTTAGCAAAAATAATTATCTGTGGAAGCGGGTATAAAGAGTTGAGAACTAATCCACTCATTAAACATAAGATATCTTTTTACTCTGAAATTGTAAACCCTTTAGATGATCCTGATCCAGAGGACACAACTCATATATTAGTTGTTTATGATGACTTGTATGTTGAATCTACAAACTCTAAAATAGTAAGTGATATATTTACTAAGGGACGGCATGAGAACATCTCCTTTATTTTTATAACCCAAAATATATTTATCAGTGGGAAATTTTCTAGATCTATAAGTTTAAATGCATCTCATTTTATTCTGCTTAAATCAAGAGACTTGTCCCAGATAGAAACATTAGGCAGACAAATATTCGGAAAACAAGATGCCAAGAAATTTTTAGATATATATAAGAAAGTGATTTCTCGACAGTATGGGTATTTACTTGTTGACTTGGGCGTTAAAACACCTGAATCCATAATATTTAGGGGAAATATTGTAAATGAACCCCCATATGAAATAGTGTATCAATGGTGAACATTACACAAACTCTTAATAAGATATACAATGACCCCAAGTCCATAGGTGGGTTTGGTGGCGTTTTAAAATTGTATAAGGCTGCAAAGAAAACAATCCCTGAATTAACTATAAAAGATGTGAAAGACTATTTAAAAACGTCTAATGCATATACCTTACATCTATTAACAAAACGTAAATTTAAACGAAGACGTATCTTAGCACCTAGACCTAAAGCTTTCTTTACCAGTGACTTGGCTGATATGACATTGTTAGCTAAGCACAACAATGATATTAAATATTTATTAGTTTGTGTTGATATATTTTCAAGGTATGCACACGTAGTTCCACTATCCACTAAATCAGGTCAGAGTGTAAGTGAAGCCATGAAAGCTATTCTGGATTTACCTTCATCAAAAGGTGTAAGGAAGCTTAACACTGATAAGGGCGGTGAATTCTATAATAAATATATGAAACGATTGTTAGACAGCAAAAACATTGAACTGTACAGTGTATTTTCTCAGGAAACTAAAGCCAGCATTGCAGAGAGATTTATAAGAACATTGAAAACTAAGATATATAAATATTTAACGGCTTATAACACCTTAACCTATATAAATGTTTTGCCTGATATGGTTAAAACGTATAATAGAACACCACATAGAGGATTAAAGGGGAAAATACCTATTGACGTACATGCTTTATCTTTGCCTCAAGATGTGACTAGGCAGTTTAAGCTCATGTATAAAGGAGAGCAGCAGACTAAGCCACGCATCAGTAATCATCTGTCTGTGGGAGATACAGTACGGCTTGCCATATCTAATCGTATTTCAAAGTTCAAAAGAGGTTTTCATCAACAGAACACTAAGGAAATATTTCCTATTGCTCAAATTGATACTAAACAACCTGTGCCTTTATATTATCTAAAGGACTTAAATAATAGACTTATAGAAGGCGGATTTTATAGAGAGGAGTTGACTCCCACCTACTTGTCAGATACATTTGAAATTGAGAGAATTATAAGTAAACGTAAAGTTGGTAATACTACTTTATATAAAGTTAGATACGTCGGTTACGACAGTTCATTTGATCAGTGGGTGAATTCAGATGACGTGAAGAAACTATGAAGAAGCAGCCCTTAGTTAGCAAGTATCGTGGATTTATTGAACTATTAGCTAGATTAGGTTATAATTCTAGGAAAAAGTTAATTAAGACTCTTAAAAAGGAACATATACTTTGCCTATCTGAAATATTTAATAATTTCTTAAAAAATAAAATTGAAGTTGGGAAGCCTATTTTAAAGAGACTTTCTAAATATAGAGCTCTACTCCATACATTAGCCTGTAAGAAGAAGGCTATTTCACTCAAGAAAGATATATTAATGAGTAAAAGAGGAGGTAATTTATTGGGCATTTTACTTCCCATAGCTATAAATTTTATTTCAAGGCTATTTAATAAGGAATAATGAAAGAATTCTATCTTGTACCACGAAAAGCTATTGATCAACAGAAGCCTACGGCAGTAAGTGTTGAGAAGCCTACGACGACAGTGAGAACAAATCCTGTTATACAACACTTGATAGACTTAAGATTAAAGCTTAAGGATTATGATTTTGCAGTCTCCCTGTTAAATTATTTTAATACAACTGGACTTGTAAAGTGGGATGAGGAAGGGAACATTACATCACCAGTTACTGGGATCAATATTGTTGATGATGTTATAGGCAGGATGTGCACTCCGAAATTGTTATTCCCAGAAGATAAATTGCCCATAGCCAAGTTGTTTTTTTCTTTGACCTCTACACCTAAGAATTTATTTAGAAATGTAGATGCGAAAAATCAAGTGTTTTCTGCTCCGAGTTTGAAGTGGAAGATCAAGGCTGGAGATAAAGGAGAGTCTACCTGAATACCATATTAAGGTGAGTTTCTGTTTATTTTTATCATTTACTATTAGTCTACAGGATGGATAGTTACGTTATATATGCAGCGAGTAACTCTGATACTGATGTATTTAAAAACAATGCTCCCAATGCTTTTGAAAATAGATTACATAATCAGCTGCCTTTAGACCCGAATAAAGCTTATGAAGTGTGCCTGAAGAATATATTCCTGCCTCCATCTTATTTCGCTGTTAAGAGGAATGACCCGGAAAGTTTTATTTCAGTTCAACTTCTAGTGTCTAATAAAAATTTATCTGATTTGAGTACGGTGAATACATCTTTCACTTTAAAGTCAGATATTTTAGCCAGTGATAATTGCATAGAGCTAACGACTATTTTAAATAGAGAAATTTCAACTATATTTTCAAAAAGTTCATTGAGTTTTATAGGACCCCTACTTAATTATAATTTCCCAGACCATGGGGACGTTTATATGAAATATGATTCGAGTATTAATCGAATTAAGTTTAATGCAGCATTTAGTGAGAAGTTGTTAAAATTATTTATTACAAAGGATGGAAAATTAGTTGTTCGAATTTCTTTATCTTTCGGTCGAAATATATGTAAAGTTATTGGAGCTGAAGTAGGTAAAGCCTATGATATTTTTATTATGAATAAACTACCTAATAACAGGTTAACTGTACAAGATACATGCTATTATCATCCTAGGCCGGGAGGCCGTATAGATTTCTTGTGTGTATATTGTGATAAGGTGCAGCCCACCATGTTTGGTAATCAGATTGTAAATATCTTGGATGTTGTTTCGTTTCAAAGTAATGTAACACACAGGAAATTATATAAACCTTTAAATACGACTAATATTGATGGCATCAGTATTAAATTAACAGATCAAGATGGGGAGCCTGTATATTTTGAAAAGGAAGGATGTACGATTGCAGTATTACATATTAGACCCGTTGATATATAATGGTAAGAGTAGAGGGAGTTTATCATTCTCTCCTGGCACGTTTAAACATGAGGGTCGGGTTTGTACAGCTGTCTGTTGACGAGGTAGAGCGATTTATCGCTCCTCGAGGGAAGAGAGGTGGAGCACTGGGCGATATTACTGTTTTTGATAGAAGACATTTAAGAGGAGGTGGAATATTAAGTTTCTTAACTGGTCTAGCTCGTAGAGCAACACCTTTCCTATTAAAAACTATCATGCCAGCAGCATTGACAATGGGACAGAATGTTTTGCAGGATATAAATGCATGTCAAGGTACTTTGAAAGATTCAATTAGAAAACGCGGTATGGAAACATTGAAAAGTATAGGTCCTAAATTGATAGCAGGTTGCCGAATAACGAAAAGAAAAACGAAAAGACCTGCCTATATAAAGAAAATGGATAGATATAAAGACGTGTTTTCATAAAACAGTACTAGTTGTATGCTAGACGCAGACATGATGAGTGTAAATGCTCCTAGTGCAGCATTACAAGTTCTTTTAGAAAATTATACAGCTGCTATAAGCGATGGCTTTCCTAAAGTTAATCCGCATAGAATGGTTGAAAGTACGATATTTTCAAGACAGACACAAGATATTTTACCTGTGA
Source organism: Procambarus clarkii (assembly GCF_040958095.1). Taxonomy (NCBI): domain Eukaryota; kingdom Metazoa; phylum Arthropoda; class Malacostraca; order Decapoda; family Cambaridae; genus Procambarus; species Procambarus clarkii. The sequence goes on from NC_091157.1 coordinate 52,167,906, forward strand.
ATTCAAGTATTAACAATAAATTTAAAGATTCTTATATTAAATTCCGTATCCCAGGAGTTAAGGGTCAATTTATTGATCTTTCGAGCTTGACGCTAGAACTTATGGTTGAATTAACGGGACCTGACGGAATTACGGCTTTAGGGGCCATGGTACCCGAAAATCCGATGAAAAATGGAATATTTACGAAAAATTACGAAAAATACTACAACGTTCTGGCAACACTGTGGTCCAAACCGTTTAATGATATCTTGAAAAATAACGTAATTAGAGTCAAATTTCCCGCTGCAACTTTCGTGAATCTGGTCTTCGCAGCGTGAGTGCACCGCGGGGTATTGTATCTTACGTTGTAGATGTCTTATTTTTCGTAATAGCATTGAAAATAACATGTTATGCATAAAATGAATATAAACTCACTCAATGGCAACAGTATCGTGTGACAGAGAGGGTTGTACTGGCTCGGGCTCTTCAGTGACTGTGTGTCTCTCTTGGAGAGAGGATGCATGCTGACGCGCTCTCACAATATCTCCCAGAACATGCTATTTTTGCTATTTGTACTGCAATATGACTTACCAAACGAACAAGAGAAAAGCATTGAAAGCTAGATGCATGCGAGCTCTCCATACGAGCTGGCCGCAATGCGTAAATCATGCAGTCACGAGTGACCGCCAGTATAGTAACTTGTCGCGCGCGCTACGCAACTCCAACTTTTACAACTAGATCTGCCTTCACAGCCTTTATTTATTATTCAATTTACATGAAACTTGCACATTATATGTAGAGTTTATGCCTCTAAAAACACATGTAGTTTTTCTTATCTACGTAGATTTATTGATTTTATAAATAATGATACACTTCATTTTGTTGCATACGTTTTTGGGAAACTTTTAAAAATCTGTATTATTGCACTAAATACATCTGGGATAAAGATCATACTACCAAATCTTTATTATATAGTAAGGTCATAGCGAGTGTCGTAGAAATGATTTTGGTTCACAATTGTGGGCTGTGAAAGCAATTGAACATTGTTGAATTTTTTTTTTTTTTTTTTTTTTCTCCTCTATTTAGGCTGAGATGCTGAAACTTGGCCTAGGTGCAGCACCTTTCACATGTATCAGGATAATAAATTATGAATACCCTACAACAACTCTCATAATTCCGGGGAGAAACCCCCTTAGCGGATATTAAAAATGCATCAATAGTCAATGGTTTGTCCCAGACAATGTTTAAAGCTGTAACTGTTTATTTAAATGAGCAAGTGGTGGAAACTAATTCACTATTTTCATATTTATCATATGTAAAGCTAATGACAACGCTTTCTGAATGTAAAGCTGAAAGATTTAAAGAACTAACGTATTTCTATAATGATGTTTTTCCTGAAAAATATGATGCAGATTATTTTAAGAATGCCTCAGAAGACCTTAAATCTAGATTTGTAAAGTTAAAAACTGAGGGAGTAAATTGTTGCTTTAAACTGCTATTGGACATTACAACTTTGAGCGAATATCTTTTGGATGGAATTGATATTCGTTTGAGATTAGAACTTAACAGTGATCCGTGGGTTATAAACAGTATTGAATCTGGATACAAGTTTAACATAAAACTAGCTAGAATGTGGATTGATCGGATAACGCCATTCGCATCTGGATTGGAGGCTATTAATAGAGCTCTGGTTGAACAAAATACGCCAGTTACATATACGTTTGATAAGACACTCCACAAGACGTTCATTCTTGGTAATGGGCAGCAGAGATTAAGTATTGACCAGCCATGGGCGAGCATTATCCCAGATAAATTATTTATTATGATGACGGATATGGAAGCAATATCCGGAGCTCATACACTTAATCCACTTTATTTCGATCACTGCGATTTATCTAATGTATATATTACACGTGATGAGACAAACTTATTTAATATAACTTGCAAGTTCCCGAATAAATGTTCCAAACTATACTACGAGACTCAAAATACAGTAGGCTTTAACGCTTGTAATACCTTGACATATAATTCATTTATAAAAGGAAGAACGTTACTGGCATTTAGACTAACGCCTGAGGAATTGAGAGATACCCTTCCTATAGAGACTTCAGGCAACCTGAGAATTACATTACAATTTGCTGTTCCAGTGAAATCAAATAAAGTTATTATTTTATTCGGAAATACAACGGGAGTATTGAGAATTTATTCCGATAGGCGAGTTATGTGCGATACAAGAGCATGAACTGCAAACAAATTAATACGGCATTGAACAATATTGATTGAAGCCATCTTCAATCCAGTGCCCCTAGGAATCACATGAGACAAGCCCATGACATCACTCTTACAAGAGAAATGTTGAACAAGAATACCTGCATAATAGACAAAACCCAAGATGCAAGAAGATTGCAAATTCTTGAGGCAATTCACTTAAGAATAGAGCAACCTACCATGAACACCCAAATCACGGAACTATTTACTCTACCCACTATGAGAGTAAGGACAAGACCAGAACATAACGATGCCAACACAGAAGACAATGTCCAACATAATAGGCCAATTACACTGGATTAATCTTTGTGTTTGGATAGGAGCTGCCTCGTATGGGCCAATAAGCCTTTTGCAGTTACCTCTATGTTTCACCTCACATTTATCCCTTATGTATCCCCCCATGTTTTCACCTTTATTGTATTATCACCTGACCCAGTGCGGGTATAAAATCAACTAGTATTGTAAGATCTGTTCACTTGAGAATGAACCATGGAGGTTCGAAACGTTGTGCAAATTATATAAATAAGTGTAATACACTCTATAGTAAATCACTTCTTTTCTTCACCTTAAAAGTACGAAAATGAGTTTTGGAGAACTCCTATTTCAATTAAGCCCTGATGCTACACAAGGAGACTCGAACCCTAGCCAGCACAGAAGCCTTGCAGCCACTGCCACTTTTAAGGGGCTGACTTGTGGTACAGTAGGTTAAAGGCGTACCTGTTATGCCAGTGGCTGGAAGGCTTCTGTGCTGGCTAGGGTTCGAGTCTCCTTGTGGGAAAGTGTTCTAAAGTTGTAAAACTTCACTTGCGTGTTTAGGCAAGTTGTGTGTGTGTGTATATATATATATATGTCGTACCTAGTAGCCAGAACGCACTTCTCAGCCTACTATGCAAGGCCCGATTTGACTAATAAGCCAGGTTTTCATGAATTATTTACTTTTCGACTACCTAACCTACCTAACCTAACCTAACCTAACTTTTTCGGCTACCTAACATAACCTAACCTATAAAGATAGGTTAGGTTAGGTTAGGTAGGGTTGGTTAGGTTCGGTCATATATCTACATTAATTTTAACTAAAATAAAATAAAAATGACCTCATACATAATGAAATGGGTAGCTTTATCATTTCCTGAGAAAAAAAATTGAGAAAATATAATAATTCAGGAAAATTTGGCTTATTAGGCAAATCACGCCTTGAATAGTAGGCTAAGAAGTGCGTTCTGGCAACTAGGTACGACATATATATATATATATATATATATATATATATATATGTCGTACCTAATAGCCAGAACGCACTTCTCAGCCTACTATTCAAGGCCCGATTTGCCTAATAAGCCAAGTTTTCATGAATTAATGTTTTTTCGTCTACCTAACCTACCTAACCTAACCTAACCTAGCTTTTTTTGGCTACCTAACCTAACCTTACCGATAAATATAGGTTAGGTTAGGTTAGGTAGGGTTGGTTAGGTTCGGTCATATATCTACGTTAATTTTAACTCCAATAAAAAAAATTGACCTCATACATAGAGAAAAGGGTTGCTTTATCATTTCATGAGAAAAAAAATATAGTAAATATATTAATTCAGGAAAACTTGGCTTATTAGGCAAATCGGGCCTTGAATAGTAGGCTGAGAAGTGAGTTCTGGCTACTAGGTACGACATATATATATATATATATATATATATATATATATATATATATATATATATATATATATATATGTCGTACCTAGTAGCCAGAACGCGCTTCTCAGCCTACTATGCAAGGCCCGATTTGCCTAATAAGCCAAGTTTTCCTGAATTAATATATTTTCTCTAATTTTTTTCTAATGAAATGGTAAAGCTACCCATTTTATTATGCATTAGGTAATTTTTTTTTATTGGAGTTAAAATTAACGTAGATATATGACCGAACCTAACCAACCCTACCTAACCTAACCTAACCTATCTTTATAGGTTAGGTTAGGTTAGGTAGCCGAAAAAGTTAGGTTAGGTTAGGTTAGGTAGGTTAGGTAGTCGAAAAATAATTAATTCATGAATACTTGGCTTATTAGGCAAATTGAGCCTTGCATAGTAGGCTGAGAAGTGCGTTCTGGCTACTAGGTACGACATATATATATATATATATATATATTTTATTAAATATGACCGAAAAAGTAAGATTAATAATTCTAACACGAATTTTCTCAATCTTTCGTACATTATGCTTCACTGTTGGAGGTAAATCAAAAATCACTTCTCCAAAATTCATTTTTATTTCTAGTCTGACGCGACACGGGCGCGTTTCGTAAAACTTATTACATTTTCAAAGACTTCACAAATACACAACTGATTAGAACTTGCGTTTCCCTGATTTTATATCTACATTTGAGTGAGGTGGGAAGGGTGATGTGGCATTACATTTGAGTAAGGTGGGAAGGATGATGTGGCATTAGAGGATATTAATAGGGTATTAAAAGTATCAACACAAGACAGAACACGAAACAATGGATATTGAATAGAAGTGTTTGTAGAAAGCCTATTGGTCCATATTTCTTGATGCTTCTATATTGGAGCGGAGTCTTGAGGTGGGTAGAATATAGTTGTGCAATAATTGGCTGTTGATTGCTGGTGTTGACTTCTTGATGTGTAGTGCCTCGCAAACGTCGAGCCGCCTGCTATCGCTGTATCTATCGATGATTTCTGTGTTGTTTACTAGGATTTCTCTGGCGATGGTTTGGTTATGGGAAGAGATTATATGTTCCTTAATGGAGCCCTGTTGTTTATGCATCGTTAAACGCCTAGAAAGAGATGTTGTTGTCTTGCCTATATACTGGGTTTTTTGGAGCTTACAGTCCCCAAGTGGGCATTTGAAGGCATAGACGACGTTAGTCTCTTTTAAAGCGTTCTGTTTCGTGTCTGGAGAGTTTCTCATGAGTAGGCTGGCCGTTTTTCTGGTTTTATAGTAAATCGTCAGTTGTATCCTCTGATTTTTGTCTGTAGGGATAACGTTTCTATTAACAATATCTTTCAGGACACTTTCCTCTGTTTTATGAGCTGTGGAAAAGAAGTTCCTGTAAAATAGTCTAATAGGGGGTATAGGTGTTGTGTTAGTTGTCTCTTCGAAGGTTGCATGGCTTTTCACTTTCCTTCTTATGATGTCTTCGATGAAACCATTGGAGAAGCCGTTATTGACTAGAACCTGCCTTACCCTACAGAGTTCTTCGTCGACTTGCTTCCATTCTGAGCTGTGGCTGAGAGCACGGTCGACATATGCGTTAACAACACTCCTCTTGTACCTGTCAGGGCAGTCGCTGTTGGCATTTAGGCACATTCCTATGTTTGTTTCCTTTGTGTAGACTGCAGTGTGGAAACCTCCGCCCTTTTCCATGACTGTTACATCTAGAAAAGGCAGCTTCCCATCCTTTTCCGTCTCGTAAGTGAAACGCAGCACGGAACTCTGCTCAAATGCCTCCTTCAGCTCCTGCAGATGTCTGACATCAGGTACCTGTGTAAAAATGTCGTCAACATACCTGCAGTATATGGCCGGTTTCAAGTTCATGTCGACTAAGACTTTTTGCTCGATGGTACCCATGTAGAAGTTTGCAAACAGGACACCTAGGGGAGAACCCATAGCAACCCCATCTACTTGCTTATACATGTACAGCATAATGTACGAAAGATTGAGAAAATTCGTGTTAGAATTATTAATCTTACTTTTTCGGTCATATTTAATAAAATATGTCTACAGGAAAGACTGCTACCAAAATATACTAATGTTAAAGTGCACGACCCAGCAGCAAGGAATCAAGCCTTCACGATAAAATATCGCCAGGATCTGATTCGTGATCAGATATACAAGGCAGAGAATGAAATCAAAGACAAAAAAACGCAACTACTTCATGCTACAAACGAGTGGAGAAATAGCAACATCGACCATAGTATCCGTACCCGCATTGAACAACACCTCGACATCCTCACAGACCAACATCACCTCAGCACTGAAACAAGGATTATCAAGAAACTAACAACATTATATGGAGGACCTATGGCAATTCCACGACCAAGAGATGGCTTCCTGAACCTTGCAGGAATTAACCTCACTGAGGACCAAGTCACTCTCCTAAATCTGGGCATAAACTGTCATGTTATGTCCAGACCGAGTGAAATGGCCCGGAAAGTGGAGTTGGAAATTCTGTTGGACGACATATTCGACCTCGAGACACAAAAGAAGGTCACTACCAAAGATACCTTACAAGCAGAACTTATTGCAGAAGGAGGAAAGAATCGAGGCAACTACAGAAGCACCATACTGTCCCCCGAGCTTAGAGCGGCAGCTAAAAGCCTTCGTGAGAACAAGGAGATAGTTGTCAGGAGAGGTGACAAGTCGCCAATATATGTCATTCTTAAAAAAGACGAATATCTGGCGAAAATGAACATCATACTCTCTGACCAAACTAAGTTCCAAAGGGTAACGAAGGACACTACAGCCGAATTAAAAGCAAAGGTCAACAAACTGATCGAAACTGTGAACGCCAAGAAATCCGGACTCCACCTGCCAAAGATCATTGGGGAATATAAACCTGGATATGCGTATGGAAATGTCAAGACGCACAAGCCTGGAAACCCACTTCGGCCAATCATTAGCCAGATACCCACACCCACGTACAGATTGGCGAAGCGACTCAACGGCCTGCTGACTCCTTATGTTCCTTGCGCCTTCAGCCTGAAGTCTCCAAAGGAATTTGTGGACTTACTGCGGGGCGCACGGGCCACAGGGATAAGAGCCTCGTTGGACGTAGAATCGCTGTTTACCAACGTACCTGTGGACGAGACAATCGGAATGATAGCCGACAGAGTGTATCGTGATCCAGCCTGTACTCCTCTTGACATGCCAGAAAGTATTCTGAGGAAACTACTCCAAGCTTGTACTAAAGAGGCACCCTTCTTGAGCCCGGATGGGCACATGTATAAGCAAGTAGATGGGGTTGCTATGGGTTCTCCCCTAGGTGTCCTGTTTGCAAACTTCTACATGGGTACCATCGAGCAAAAAGTCTTAGTCGACATGAACTTGAAACCGGCCATATACTGCAGGTATGTTGACGACATTTTTACACAGGTACCTGATGTCAGACATCTGCAGGAGCTGAAGGAGGCATTTGAGCAGAGTTCCGTGCTGCGTTTCACTTACGAGACGGAAAAGGATGGGAAGCTGCCTTTTCTAGATGTAACAGTCATGGAAAAGGGCGGAGGTTTCCACACTGCAGTCTACACAAAGGAAACAAACATAGGAATGTGCCTAAATGCCAACAGCGACTGCCCTGACAGGTACAAGAGGAGTGTTGTTAACGCATATGTCGACCGTGCTCTCAGCCACAGCTCAGAATGGAAGCAAGTCGACGAAGAACTCTGTAGGGTAAGGCAGGTTCTAGTCAATAACGGCTTCTCCAATGGTTTCATCGAAGACATCATAAGAAGGAAAGTGAAAAGCCATGCAACCTCCGAAGAGACAACTAACACAACACCTATACCCCCTATTAGACTATTTTACAGGAACTTCTTTTCCACAGCTCATAAAACAGAGGAAAGGGTCCTGAAAGATATTGTTAATAGAAACGTTATCCCTACAGACAAAAATCAGAGGATACAACTGACGATTTACTATAAAACCAGAAAAACGGCCAGCCTACTCATGAGAAACTCTCCAGACACGAAACAGAACGCTTTAAAAGAGACTAACGTCGTCTATGCCTTCAAATGCCCACTTGGGGACTGTAAGCTCCAAAAAACCCAGTATATAGGCAAGACAACAACATCTCTTTCTAGGCGTTTAACGATGCATAAACAACAGGGCTCCATTAAGGAACATATAATCTCTTCCCATAACCAAACCATCGCCAGAGAAATCCTAGTAAACAACACAGAAATCATCGATAGATACAGCGATAGCAGGCGGCTCGACGTTTGCGAGGCACTACACATCAAGAAGTCAACACCAGCAATCAACAGCCAATTATTGCACAACTATATTCTACCCACCTCAAGACTCCGCTCCAATATAGAAGCATCAAGAAATATGGACCAATAGGCTTTCTACAAACACTTCTATTCAATATCCATTGTTTCGTGTTCTGTCTTGTGTTGATACTTTTAATACCCTATTAATATCCTCTAATGCCACATCATCCTTCCCACCTTACTCAAATGTAATGCCACATCACCCTTCCCACCTCACTCAAATGTAGATATAAAATCAGGGAAACGCAAGTTCTAATCAGTTGTGTATTTGTGAAGTCTTTGAAAATGTAATAAGTTTTACGAAACGCGCCCGTGTCGCGTCAGACTAGAAATAAAAATGAATTTTGGAGAAGTGATTTTTGATTTACCTCCAACAGTGAAGCATAATGTACGAAAGATTGAGAAAATTCGTGTTAGAATTATTAATCTTACTTTTTCGGTCATATTTAATAAAATATGTCTACAGGAAAGACTGCTACCAAAATATACTAATATATATATATATATATATATATATATATATATATATATATATATATATATATATATATATATATATATATATATATATATATATATATATGTTGCACCTAGTAGCCACAACGTCGTACTCGGCCTACTATGCAAGGCTCGATTTGCCTACTAAGCCAAGTTATCCTTAGTTTATATATTTCTCAATGTTTTTTTCTTATGAAATGATAAAGCTATCCATTTCATTATGTATGAATTAATTTTGTTTAAATTTGAGTTAAAACTAACGTAGATATATGACCGAACCTAACCAACCCTACCTAACCTAACCTAACCTATCTTAACCTAACCTAAACTAACAAAATTAAGTCAATAAATTATGTTCTTAATATAATATAATAATAATATTTCAAATAAACTAATTGAGAACAATTTATTGAAAATAAAGAAAATCACTCAACCTATTAGGCAAATCGGGCCTTGCATAGTAGGCCGAGAAGTGCGTTCTGGCTACTAGGTACGACATATATATATATATATATATATATATATATATATATATATATATATATATATATATATATATATATATATATATATATATATATATACATATATATATATATATATATATATATATATATATATGTCGTACCTAGTAGCCAGAACGTACTTCTCAGCCTACTATTCAAGGCCCGATTTGCCTAATAAGCCAAGTTTTCATGAATTAATTGTTTTTTGACTACCTAACCTACCTAACCTAACCTAACCTAACTTTTGCGGCTACCTAACCTAACCTAACCTATAAAGATAGGTTAGGTTAGGTTAGGTAGGGTTGGTTAGGTTCGGTCATATATCTACGTTAATTTTAACTACAATAAAATAAAATTGACCTCATACATAATGAAGTGGGTAGCTTTATCATTTCATAAGAAAAAAATTAGAGAAAATATATTAATTCAGGAAAACTTGGCTTATTAGGCAAATCGGGCCTTGCATAGTAGGCTCAGAAGTGCGTTCTGGCTACTAGGTACGACATATATATATATATATATATATATATATATATATATATATATATATATATATATATATATATATATATATATATATATATATATATATATATATATATATAACTGAAAACTCACACCCCAGAAGTGACTCGAACCCATACTCCCAGGAGCAACGCAACTGGTATGTACAAGACGCCTTAATCCACTTGACCATCACGACCGGACAAAATGAGGTGATAGCCGAGACTATTTGAACCACCCCACCGCCGGCACTCGGATAGTAATCTTGGGCATAGCATTTTACCAAATCACCTCATTCTTTGGGGCACACGTGAGGAACACAAATGCGAACAAGCCTGAATGGTCCCCAGGACAATATGCAACTGAAAACTCACACCCCAGAAGTGACTCGAACCCATACTCCCAGGAGCAACGCAACTGGTATGTACAAGACGCCTTAATCCACTTGACCATCACGACCGGACAAAATGAGGTGATAGCCGAGGCTATTTGAACCACCCCACCGCCGGCACTCGGATAGTAATCTTGGGCATAGCATTTTACCAAATCACCTCATTCTTTGGGGCACACGTGAGGAACACAAATGCGAACAAGCCTGAATGGTCCCCAGGACAATATGCAACTGAAAACTCACACCCCAGAAGTGACTCGAACCCATACTCCCAGGAGCAACGCAACTGGTATGTACAAGACGCCTTAATCCACTTGACCATCACGAGCGGACAAAATGAGGTGATAGCCGAGGCTATTTGAACCACCCCACCGCCGGCACTCGGATAGTAATCTTTGGCATAGCATTTTACCAAATCACCTCATTCTTTGGGGCACACGTGAGGAACACAAATGCGAATAAGCCTGAATGGTCCCCAGGACAATATGCAACTGAAAACTCACACCCCAGAAGTGACTCGAACCCATACTCCCAGGAGCAACGCAACTGGTATGTACAAGACGCCTTAATCCACTTGACCATCACGACCGGACAAAATGAGGTGATAGCCGAGGCTATTTGAACCACCCCACCGCCGGCATTCGGATAGTAATCTTGGGCATAGCATTTTACCAAATCACCTCATTCTTTGGGGCACACGTGAGGAACACAAATGCGAACAAGCCTGAATGGTCCCCAGGACAATATGCAACTGAAAACTCACAACCCAGAAGTGACTCGAACCCATACTCCCAGGAGCAATGCAACTGGTATGTACAAGACGCCTTAATCCACTTGACCATCCACTTGACCGAGTACCGGCGGTGGGGTGGTTCAAATAGCCTCGGCTATCACCTCATTTTGTCCGGTCGTGATGGTCAAGTGGATTAAGGCGTCTTGTACATACCAGTTGCGTTGCTCCTGGGAGTATGGGTTCGAGTCACTTCTGGGGTGTGAGTTTTCAGTTGCATATTGTCCTGGGGACCATTCAGGCTTGTTCGCATTTGTGTTCCTCACGTGTGCCCCAAAGAATGAGGTGATTTGGTAAAATGCTATGCCCAAGATTACTATCCGAGTGCCGGCGGTGGGGTGGTTCAAATAGCCTCGGCTATCACCTCATTTTGTCCGGTCGTGATGGTCAAGTGGATTAAGGCGTCTTGTACATACCAGTTGCGTTGCTCCTGGGAGTATGGGTTCGAGTCACTTCTGGGGTGTGAGTTTTCAGTTGCATATTGTCCTGGGGACCATTCAGGCTTGTTCGCATTTGTGTTCCTCACGTGTGCCCCAAAGAATGAGGTGATTTGGTAAAATGCTATGCCCAAGATTACTATCCGAGTGCCGGCGGTGGGGTGTTTCAAATAGCCTCGGCTATCACCTAATTTTGTCCGGTCGTGATGGTCAAGTGGATTAATGCGTCTTGTACATACCAGTTGCGTTGCTCCTGGGAGTATTGGTTCGAGTCACTTCTGGGGGGTGAGTTTTCAGTTGCATATTGTCCTGGGGACCATTCAGGCTTATTCGCATTTGTGTTCCTCACGTGTGCCCCAAAGAATGAGGTGATTTGGTAAAATGCTATGCCCAAGATTACTATCCGAGTGCCGGCGGTGGGGTGGTTCAAATAGCCTCGGCTATCACCTCATTTTGTCCGGTCGTGATGGTCAAGTGGATTAAGGCGTCTTGTACATACCAGTTGCGTTGCTCCTGGGAGTATGGGTTCGAGTCACGTCTGGGGTGTGAGTTTTCAGTTGCATATTGTCCTGGGGACCATTCAGGCTTGTTCGCATATATATATATATATATATATATATATATATATATATATATATATATATATATATATATATATATATATATATATATAGTCACGTAGGGGGTGGGCCGGGGCTCAGCTAGCACTCAGCTGCTAGGGGCTCAAATAACCGAATACTCAGCCCCTCCGACTTCCGGGATTCACCGGAGTCCTTTGGTCACACAGAAGACGACCAACAATGCCCACCTCCGCAGGTGTTTGCTTCCACCACAAAAGGGGGGTGCCAATGATTCACCCTGGAAGCCCTTCAGTCAAACACGGGGAAACAGCTGTTAACAGTTCCGGCCTAGACCCATGGAGGAGTGAAGGAAGACTCAGGCTTACCTTATAACCATAACCTCCCTGAGTCTTGCCTGCCAGACAAAAAGGTTGCAGGAACTCCTTTCCCGCCTGTCTTCTCTATCTTCTTAACAAGGTCGCCAGCTGGGTTATTATATCTGCACCCCAGCAATGCAGTTCAGTGGGTGTATTATATATAGTTTGTAGCCAGAAGATTGCTACTCCCATAGATCTGCTACTAGACTGTCGGCCCAGGGTACTCTCCCAGGAAGGTCTGTGTGGCTTTACCTCTCTCTAGCCACCACGTTACTAGTTGCCACCATTCAGGCACTGATACTGATCGGATGGCTAAGGGTACACTTTTATATAGGTCCGTGCTGTCTTTACCACTCTCCAGGCAATAAGAACTTCTATAGAGAACGTAGTGTTCTCTAGGTGGTACTACGATAACCTTCGTGTATGCTCATAGAGAAAAATTATAAATGGAGGCACACTTAAACACAATGATATAATGTGTGAATATTCTGACGCAAATTACATGAACACACATACAATCACAAGTAATACATGAATATGGAAATAAGGATAATAAGTCTGGAGATCGTCAGCCTCTTCCTCCACGACCTCCAACATTCCTTCAACTGGGCAGAAAGACAGGAGTCCCACACTCTCCCACAGGAGGGCCTCTTCACCACGTCGGCGCCTCTCCTTCACTGTCCTGCCATCCATACACACTGTCCTCTCTGACAGTCCTGGACACAAGCTGCCTTGCAGCCTATTCTACTACTAAAGTATTAATGTCCTATTGCCACATACATAAGTAAATATTGTGGCCTAACTAACCTACTCACACAAGGGGTAATGGGAGGGAAAATGATCTACCTTACATTCCTGGCTCACGACGCCTGTCCCTCGATGGTGTGAGGTTCCCACGCATCCTGAGTCGATCCTTGACAATCCAGGAACGTTCCACAGGTCCTCAGATGTCGTGGAGCCTTCGCGTCGCCGCCGTTCCAATCCCTGAGATTCAGCTACCCCAATCCTGGTCCATCGATGGGCTCTGGGCTAATCACTATTTTTCCACACTCGCCCCTTCCACAAGGCGTTGCTCCTTGTTCTAGGAACGGTGTCGTCCTTCCAAAACCCTCAGTGGATGTGACCCGGTCACAGCTAGGCTTGCCCACCACACCTTTCCAGGCCCTCAACGTCCAGCGTCGCCGCCCAGCGTCGTCGCCGAATATTTTCCAAGTTTGGCACTCTTTTGCTCAATAAACTTGGTTCCTTTTTGCTTCCCAGAAGTGCGGGGTCTCCAATACATCAAATGGGCTGCGATAGCCAGCACTAATCCACTAAGAAAGGCTTGTAGAGCCTCTAATCCTTGAGAGCTGACCGAGGTGCGTCCTCTCGCTTCCAAGGTCAGGTCAACTCTGACGTTGGCGAAGCCCGGGGCACTCGGTGACGTCACGGCAAGCCTTGATTGATCGCCCGCCACCTAAGTCGGCCAATCCGCGATCAGCTAATGTCCCTTCCAAAACGTCATATCTGCAGTAGGGGATACTCTTTCATTTTATATCAGGGCGCCAATTTCCCTTTACTTACAACTTATAATGTAACTTTCTCCTTTAACTGGCAGTCAGTCTGGTCGCCACATATATCAATAGACTCCCTGAACCTCAGAGAATCAGTAGGGAGAGCTGATATGACTCTTTAAGCCGGGAAACGAAAGAAATAGGAGAGGGCACCGTAACAATATATATATATATATATATATATATATATATATATATATATATATATATATATATATACATATATATATATATATATATATATATATATATATATATATATATATATATATATATATATATATATATATATATATATGTCGTACCTAGTAGCCAGAACGCACTTCTCAGCCTACTATGCAAGGCCCGATTTGCCTAATAAGCCAAGTTTTCCTGAATTATTATATTTTCTCAAATTTTTTTCTTATGAAATGATAAAGCTACCCATTTCATTATGTATGAGGTCAATTTTTTTTATTGGAGTTAAAATTAACGTAGATATATGACCGAACCTAACCAACCCTACCTAACCTAACCTAACCTATCTTTATAGGTTAGGTTAGGTTAGGTAGCCGAAAAAGTTAGGTTAGGTTAGGTTAGGTAGGTTAGGTAGTCGAAAAACAATTAATTCATGAAAACTTGGCTTATTAGGCAAATCGGGCATTGCATAGTAGGCTGACAAGTGAGTTCTGGCTACTAGGTACGACATATATATATATATATATATATATATATATATGTCGTACCTAGTAGCCAGAACGCACTTCTCAGCCTACTATGCAAGGCCCAATTTGCCTAATAGGCCAAGTTTTCATGAATTAATGTTTTTTCGACTACCTAACCTACCTAACCTAACCTAACCTAACTTTTTCTGCTACCTAACCTAACCTAACCTCTAAAGATAGGTTAGGTTAGGTTAGGTAGGGTTGGTTAGGTTCGGTCATATATCTATGTTAATTTTAACTTCAATAATAAAAAATTGACCTCATACACAATGAAATGGGTATCTTTATCATTTCATAAGAAAAAAAATAGAGAAAATATAATAATTCATGAAAACTTGGCTTATTAGGCAAATCGGGCCTTGCATAGTAGGCTGAGAAGTGCGTTCTGGCTACTAGGTACGACATATATATATATATATATATATATATATATATATATATATATATATATATATATATATATATATATATATATATATATATATATATATATATGTCGTACCTAGTAGCCAGAACGCACTTCTAAGCCTACTATGCAAGGCCCAATTTGCCTAATAAGCCAAATTTTCATGAATTAATTGTTTTTCGACTACCTAACATACCTAACCTAACCTAACTTTTTCGGCTACCTAACCTAACCTAACCTATAAAGATAGGTTAGGTTAGGTGTATATATATATATATATATATATATATATATATATATATATATATATATATATATATATATATATATATATATATATATATATATGTATATATATATGTATATATATATATATATATATATATATATATATATATATATATATATATATATATATATATATATATATATATATATATATATATAACTGAAAACTCACACCCCAGAAGTGACTCGAACCCATACTCCCACAACTGGTATGTACAGGGACGCCTTAATCCGCTTGACCATCACGACCGGACATAAGGAAGTGATAGCCGAGGCTATATGAACCACTTCCCCGCCGGCACTCGGATGGTAATCTTGGGCATAGCATTTTATCAAATCACCTCATTCTTTGGGGCACACGTGAGGAACACAAATGCAAACAAGCCTGAATGGTCCCCAGGACTATATACAACTGAAAACTCACACCCCAGAAGTGACTCGAACCCATACTCCCACAACTGGTATGTACAGGGACGCCTTAATCCGCTTGACCATCACGACCGGACATAAGGAAGTGATAGCCGAGGCTATATGAACCACTTCCCCGCCGGCACTCGGATGG
Organism: Procambarus clarkii; assembly: GCF_040958095.1. Taxonomy (NCBI): domain Eukaryota; kingdom Metazoa; phylum Arthropoda; class Malacostraca; order Decapoda; family Cambaridae; genus Procambarus; species Procambarus clarkii. The sequence continues at coordinate 52,183,729 of NC_091157.1, forward strand.
TAATCTTGGGCATAGCATTTTATCAAATCACCTCATTCTTTGGGGCACACGTGAGGAACACAAATGCAAACAAGCCTGAATGGTCCCCAGGACTATATACAACTGAAAACTCACACCCCAGAAGTGACTCGAACCCATACTCCCACAACTGGTATGTACAGGGACGCCTTAATCCGCTTGACCATCACGACCGGACATAAGGAAGTGATAGCCGAGGCTATATGAACCACTTCCCCGCCGGCACTCGGATGGTAATCTTGGGCATAGCATTTTATCAAATCACCTCATTCTTTGGGGCACACGTGAGGAACACAAATGCAAACAAGCCTGAATGGTCCCCAGGACTATATACAACTGAAAACTCACACCCCAGAAGTGACTCGAACCCATACTCCCACAACTGGTATGTACAGGGACGCCTTAATCCGCTTGACCATCACGACCGGACATAAGGAAGTGATAGCCGAGGCTATATGAACCACTTCCCCGCCGGCACTCGGATGGTAATCTTGGGCATAGCATTTTATCAAATCACCTCATTCTTTGGGGCACACGTGAGGAACACAAATGCAAACAAGCCTGAATGGTCCCCAGGACTATATACAACTGAAAACTCACACCCCAGAAGTGACTCGAACCCATACTCCCACAACTGGTATGTACAGGGACGCCTTAATCCGCTTGACCATCACGACCGGACATAAGGAAGTGATAGCCGAGGCTATATGAACCACTTCCCCGCCGGCACTCGGATGGTAATCTTGGGCATAGCATTTTATCAAATCACCTCATTCTTTGGGGCACACGTGAGGAACACAAATGCAAACAAGCCTGAATGGTCCCCAGGACTATATACAACTGAAAACTCACACCCCAGAAGTGACTCGAACCCATACTCCCACAACTGGTATGTACAGGGACGCCTTAATCCGCTTGACCATCACGACCGGACATAAGGAAGTGATAGCCGAGGCTATATGAACCACTTCCCCGCCGGCACTCGGATGGTAATCTTGGGCATAGCATTTTATCAAATCACCTCATTCTTTGGGGCACACGTGAGGAACACAAATGCAAACAAGCCTGAATGGTCCCCAGGACTATATACAACTGAAAACTCACACCCCAGAAGTGACTCGAACCCATACTCCCACAACTGGTATGTACAGGGACGCCTTAATCCGCTTGACCATCACGACCGGACATAAGGAAGTGATAGCCGAGGCTATATGAACCACTTCCCCGCCGGCACTCGGATGGTAATCTTGGGCATAGCATTTTATCAAATCACCTCATTCTTTGGGGCACACGTGAGGAACACAAATGCAAACAAGCCTGAATGGTCCCCAGGACTATATACAACTGAAAACTCACACCCCAGAAGTGACTCGAACCCATACTCCCACAACTGGTATGTACAGGGACGCCTTAATCCGCTTGACCATCACGACCGGACATAAGGAAGTGATAGCCGAGGCTATATGAACCACTTCCCCGCCGGCACTCGGATGGTAATCTTGGGCATAGCATTTTATCAAATCACCTCATTCTTTGGGGCACACGTGAGGAACACAAATGCAAACAAGCCTGAATGGTCCCCAGGACTATATACAACTGAAAACTCACACCCCAGAAGTGACTCGAACCCATACTCCCACAACTGGTATGTACAGGGACGCCTTAATCCGCTTGACCATCACGACCGGACATAAGGAAGTGATAGCCGAGGCTATATGAACCACTTCCCCGCCGGCACTCGGATGGTAATCTTGGGCATAGCATTTTATCAAATCACCTCATTCTTTGGGGCACACGTGAGGAACACAAATGCAAACAAGCCTGAATGGTCCCCAGGACTATATACAACTGAAAACTCACACCCCAGAAGTGACTCGAACCCATACTCCCACAACTGGTATGTACAGGGACGCCTTAATCCGCTTGACCATCACGACCGGACATAAGGAAGTGATAGCCGAGGCTATATGAACCACTTCCCCGCCGGCACTCGGATGGTAATCTTGGGCATAGCATTTTATCAAATCACCTCATTCTTTGGGGCACACGTGAGGAACACAAATGCAAACAAGCCTGAATGGTCCCCAGGACTATATACAGGACTATATTTGCATTTGTGTTCCTCACGTGTGCCCCAAAGAATGAGGTGATTTGATAAAATGCTATGCCCAAGATTACCATCCGAGTGCCGGCGGGGAAGTGGTTCATATAGCCTCGGCTATCACTTCCTTATGTCCGGTCGTGATGGTCAAGCGGATTAAGGCGTCCCTGTACATACCAGTTGTGGGAGTATGGGTTCGAGTCACTTCTGGGGTGTGAGTTTTCAGTTGTATATAGTCCTGGGGACCATTCAGGCTTGTTTGCATTTGTCTTCCTCACGTGTGCCCCAAAGAATGAGGTGATTTGATAAAATGCTATGCCCAAGATTACCATCCGAGTGCCGGCGGGGAAGTGGTTCATATAGCCTCGGCTATCACTTCCTTATGTCCGGTCGTGATGGTCAAGCGGATTAAGGCGTCCCTGTACATACCAGTTGTGGGAGTATGGGTTCGAGTCACTTCTGGGGTGTGAGTTTTCAGTTGTATATAGTCCTGGGGACCATTCAGGCTTGTTTGCATTTGTGTTCCTCACGTGTGCCCCAAAGAATGAGGTGATTTGATAAAATGCTATGCCCAAGATTACCATCCGAGTGCCAGCGGGGAAGTGGTTCATATAGCCTCGGCTATCACTTCCTTATGTCCGGTCGTGATGGTCAAGCGGATTAAGGCGTCCCTGTACATACCAGTTGTGGGAGTATGGGTTCGAGTCACTTCTGGGGTGTGAGTTTTCAGTTGTATATAGTCCTGGGGACCATTCAGGCTTGTTTGCATTTGTGTTCCTCACGTGTGCCCAAAGAATGAGGTGATTTGATAAAATGCTATGCCCAAGATTACCATCCGAGTGCCGGCGGGGAAGTGGTTCATATAGCCTCGGCTATCACTTCCTTATGTCCGGTCGTGATGGTCAAGCGGATTAAGGCGTCCCTGTACATACCAGTTGTGGGAGTATGGGTTCGAGTCACTTCTGGGGTGTGAGTTTTCAGTTGTATATAGTCCTGGGGACCATTCAGGCTTGTTTGCATTTGTGTTCCTCACGTGTGCCCCAAAGAATGAGGTGATTTGATAAAATGCTATGCCCAAGATTACCATCCGAGTGCCGGCGGGGAAGTGGTTCATATAGCCTCGGCTATCACTTCCTTATGTCCGGTCGTGATGGTCAAGCGGATTAAGGCGTCCCTGTACATACCAGTTGTGGGAGTATGGGTTCGAGTCACTTCTGGGGTGTGAGTTTTCAGTTGTATATAGTCCTGGGGACCATTCAGGCTTGTTTGCATTTGTGTTCCTCACGTGTGCCCCAAAGAATGAGGTGATTTGATAAAATGCTATGCCCAAGATTACCATCCGAGTGCCGGCGGGGAAGTGGTTCATATAGCCTCGGCTATCACTTCCTTATGTCCGGTCGTGATGGTCAAGCGGATTAAGGCGTCCCTGTACATACCAGTTGTGGGAGTATGGGTTCGAGTCACTTCTGGGGTGTGAGTTTTCAGTTGTATATAGTCCTGGGGACCATTCAGGCTTGTTTGCATTTGTGTTCCTCACGTGTGCCCCAAAGAATGAGGTGATTTGATAAAATGCTATGCCCAAGATTACCATCCGAGTGCCGGCGGGGAAGTGGTTCATATAGCCTCGGCTATCACTTCCTTATGTCCGGTCGTGATGGTCAAGCGGATTAAGGCGTCCCTGTACATACCAGTTGTGGGAGTATGGGTTCGAGTCACTTCTGGGGTGTGAGTTTTCAGTTGTATATAGTCCTGGGGACCATTCAGGCTTGTTTGCATTTGTGTTCCTCACGTGTGCCCCAAAGAATGAGGTGATTTGATAAAATGCTATGCCCAAGATTACCATCCGAGTGCCGGCGGGGAAGTGGTTCATATAGCCTCGGCTATCACTTCCTTATGTCCGGTCGTGATGGTCAAGCGGATTAAGGCGTCCCTGTACATACCAGTTGTGGGAGTATGGGTTCGAGTCATTTCTGGGGTGTGAGTTTTCAGTTGTATATAGTCCTGGGGACCATTCAGGCTTGTTTGCATTTGTGTTCCTCACGTGTGCCCCAAAGAATGAGGTGATTTGATAAAATGCTATGCCCAAGATTACCATCCGAGTGCCGGCGGGGAAGTGGTTCATATAGCCTCGGCTATCACTTCCTTATGTCCGGTCGTGATGGTCAAGCGGATTAAGGCGTCCCTGTACATACCAGTTGTGGGAGTATGGGTTCGAGTCACTTCTGGGGTGTGAGTTTTCAGTTGTATATAGTCCTGGGGACCATTCAGGCTTGTTTGCATTTGTGTTCCTCACGTGTGCCCCAAAGAATGAGGTGATTTGATAAAATGCTATGCCCAAGATTACCATCCGAGTGCCGGCGGGGAAGTGGTTCATATAGCCTCGGCTATCACTTCCTTATGTCCGGTCGTGATGGTCAAGCGGATTAAGGCGTCCCTGTACATACCAGTTGTGGGAGTATGGGTTCGAGTCACTTCTGGGGTGTGAGTTTTCAGTTGTATATAGTCCTGGGGACCATTCAGGCTTGTTTGCATTTGTGTTCCTCACGTGTGCCCCAAAGAATGAGGTGATTTGATAAAATGCTATGCCCAAGATTACCATCCGAGTGCCGGCGGGGAAGTGGTTCATATAGCCTCGGCTATCACTTCCTTATGTCCGGTCGTGATGGTCAAGCGGATTAAGGCGTCCCTGTACATACCAGTTGTGGGAGTATGGGTTCGAGTCACTTCTGGGGTGTGAGTTTTCAGTTGTATATAGTCCTGGGGACCATTCAGGCTTGTTTGCATTTGTGTTCCTCACGTGTGCCCCAAAGAATGAGGTGATTTGATAAAATGCTATGCCAAGATTACCATCCGAGTGCCGGCGGGGAAGTGGTTCATATAGCCTCGGCTATCACTTCCTTATGTCCGGTCGTGATGGTCAAGCGGATTAAGGCGTCCCTGTACATACCAGTTGTGGGAGTATGGGTTCGAGTCACTTCTGGGGTGTGAGTTTTCAGTTGTATATAGTCCTGGGGACCATTCAGGCTTGTTTGCATTTGTGTTCCTCACGTGTGCCCCAAAGAATGAGGTGATTTGATAAAATGCTATGCCCAAGATTACCATCCGAGTGCCGGCGGGGAAGTGGTTCATATAGCCTCGGCTATCACTTCCTTATGTCCGGTCGTGATGGTCAAGCGGATTAAGGCGTCCCTGTACATACCAGTTGTGGGAGTATGGGTTCGAGTCACTTCTGGGGTGTGAGTTTTCAGTTGTATATAGTCCTGGGGACCATTCAGGCTTGTTTGCATTTGTGTTCCTCACGTGTGCCCCAAAGAATGAGGTGATTTGATAAAATGCTATGCCCAAGATTACCATCCGAGTGCCGGCGGGGAAGTGGTTCATATAGCCTCGGCTATCACTTCCTTATGTCCGGTCGTGATGGTCAAGCGGATTAAGGCGTCCTTGTACATACCAGTTGTGGGAGTATGGGTTCGAGTCACTTCTGGGGTGTGAGTTTTCAGTTGTATATAGTCCTGGGGACCATTCAGGCTTGTTTGCATATATATATATATATATATATATAAGGGATAAACATAGGGGCTGCAGAAGGCTTATTGGCCCATACGAGGCATCTCCTATCTAAACACAAAGATTAATCCAGTGTAATTGGCCTGTTATGTTGGACATTGTCTTCTGTGTTGGCATCGATATGTTCTTGTCTTGTCCTTACTCTCATGGTGGGTAGAGTAAATAGTTCCGTGATTTGGGTGTTCATGGTAGGTCGCTCTATTCTTATGTGAATTGCCTCAAGAATTTGTAATCTTCTTGAATCTTGGGTTTTGTCTATTATGCAAGTATTCTTGTTCAACATTTCTCTTGTTAGAGTAATGTCATGGGCTTGTCTCATGTGATTCCTAGGGGCACCAGATTGAAGATGGCATGTCAAACGCCTCGTCAGCTTGGTCGACGTCATACCTATGTACTTACATTGAAGGTTACATCCTTCGTGGGGGCAAGTGTACATGTATACAACGCTTGACTGCTGTAGAGGGTTCTCCGTCGGCTTCGGGCTGTTTTTGATAAGGAGTTCGGAAGTCTTCTTGGTTTTGTAGAATATTATCAGGTTTATGTTTTGGTTAGGAGTAGTGCTTTTTACTCCTTTACGGATTATTTCTTTCATTATTCTTTCCTCTTTTATATGTTCACTGTGCATGGTTGATTTGTAATATAATTTTATTGGGGGTGTTGTGGTTTCTGTTCTAGGTTCTGAATTATACCAACGGTCCAAGTGTCTTCTTATAGCAGCGTTTATTTCCGCGTTGCTATATCCGTTGTTCACCAATACCTGAGTTACTCTTTCAAACTCTCTACTCACGTTGCTCCATTCAGAGCAGTGGGTAAGCGCTCGACGAATATAAGTATTGAGAACACTGGCTTTGTATCTTTGGGGGCACTCACTTCTACCGTTCAGGCATAATCCTATGTTGGTGGGCTTGGTATATACGTTGGTGCTTAAAGAGGTTCCTGTTTTTGTTATTAGTATATCCAAGAATGGCAGACTGTTATTTTCACTATTTTCATGTGTAAATCGGAGTACTGACTCTCTCTCTAGGTGTCTTTTTAGGTCAATTAGTTCATCTGAGTCTTTTACTATTACGAATATGTCATCTACATAACGGCAGTATACAGTTGGTTTTTGTCTGCTACTGAAGACCCTATCTTCGATGGTTCCCATATAAAAATTAGCAAATAAAACTCCTAAGGGGGAGCCCATTGCTACTCCGTCTATTTGTAAATACATGTCTCCTTGTGGACTGATGAAAGGGGCTTCCTTTGTACATGCTTCGAGAAGACTTTTCAAGTGTGGCTCAGGTATGTCTAATTTGGGGGTGCTCTCGTCTCTGTATACTCTGTCCAGTATCATTCCTATGGTTGTGTCGACTGGGACGTTGGTAAAAAGGGATTCAACGTCCAGGGAAGCGATGATTCCATCGGGCTGGGTGGATTTGATCAATTCTAGGAAATCTGCTGATGATTGTAGACTAAACTTACTTGGAGTGTATGGAATTAGGAGTTCATTGAGTTTCTTTGCCAGGTGATAAGTTGGGGTTGGTATTTGGCTGATTATAGGGCGTAGTGGGTTACCTGGTTTATGCGTCTTAACATTGCCGTAGGCATATCCTAAGCCATAGTCGCCTTGAAGTTTATTGAAATGCACACTACCTTTCTTTGCGTTGATTGCTGTAATTGTTTTGTTTACTTTCCGCTTAAGGTCTTCTACGGGGTTCCTCGTGATTCGTTGAAATTTGGAGTCGTCACTTAGGATGTCGCTAATTTTGTTCATGTATTCATGGGTAGGAATCAATACATATGCTGCTGTTTTGTCGGCTTTTCTTATTGTTACGTCTTTCAGATTTTTTAGTTGTTTCGCTGCTTCTTTGAGTCGTGGGGTTAAGATTGTAGATGAATATGTTCCTCGTTTTTTCCCTGCTTCTGCAAGTAGTTCAGCTTGAAGTGTGTCAGTGGTGATGACTTTTTTGTTGTCTTCTAGCTTATGGATATCGTCCAGAAGCATTTCGATTTCCAGGCGTTTTTGATGCATCTTTGGTTTAGATATGAATTGACAATTTAGACCAAGATTTAAGAGGTCTCGTTGGTCCTGGGTAAGATCATAAGAAGTCAGGTTAAAGTAGCCATCTTTAGGACGAGGGATTTTTAGCTGTCCACCGTTTAGGGATGTTAACTTACGGAGTGTCTTTGTTTCTACAAGAGTTTTATGTTGTTGTTTCAGGTTAAATAGTTCACTGTTGATGGTTTGCTTGAGTTGGATAGGGATGTCGTACTGGGTCCATTTGTTTAACAGATGCTCCGCCTGCTCTATAAAGGTTTGGAGGGCTTCCTTCTTCTTGTTTAGTTGATGCCGAATGAGCTCTTGCCTATACCTATAGGTAAACTCTGTATTGCGGACTGCTGGGTCATGTCCCAGCAGTCCGCAATACAGAGTTTACCTATAGGTATAGGCAAGAGCTCATTCGGCATCAACTAAACAAGAAGAAGGAAGCCCTCCAAACCTTTATAGAGCAGGCGGAGCATCTGTTAAACAAATGGACCCAGTACGACATCCCTATCCAACTCAAGCAAACCATCAACAGTGAACTATTTAACCTGAAACAACAACATAAAACTCTTGTAGAAACAAAGACACTCCGTAAGTTAACATCCCTAAACGGTGGACAGCTAAAAATCCCTCGTCCTAAAGATGGCTACTTTAACCTGACTTCTTATGATCTTACCCAGGACCAACGAGACCTCTTAAATCTTGGTCTAAATTGTCAATTCATATCTAAACCAAAGATGCATCAAAAACGCCTGGAAATCGAAATGCTTCTGGACGATATCCATAAGCTAGAAGACAACAAAAAAGTCATCACCACTGACACACTTCAAGCTGAACTACTTGCAGAAGCAGGGAAAAAACGAGGAACATATTCATCTACAATCTTAACCCCACGACTCAAAGAAGCAGCGAAACAACTAAAAAATCTGAAAGACGTAACAATAAGAAAAGCCGACAAAACAGCAGCATATGTATTGATTCCTACCCATGAATACATGAACAAAATTAGCGACATCCTAAGTGACGACTCCAAATTTCAACGAATCACGAGGAACCCCGTAGAAGACCTTAAGCGGAAAGTAAACAAAACAATTACAGCAATCAACGCAAAGAAAGGTAGTGTGCATTTCAATAAACTTCAAGGCGACTATGGCTTAGGATATGCCTACGGCAATGTTAAGACGCATAAACCAGGTAACCCACTACGCCCTATAATCAGCCAAATACCAACCCCAACTTATCACCTGGCAAAGAAACTCAATGAACTCCTAATTCCATACACTCCAAGTAAGTTTAGTCTACAATCATCAGCAGATTTCCTAGAATTGATCAAATCCACCCAGCCCGATGGAATCATCGCTTCCCTGGACGTTGAATCCCTTTTTACCAACGTCCCAGTCGACACAACCATAGGAATGATACTGGACAGAGTATACAGAGACGAGAGCACCCCCAAATTAGACATACCTGAGCCACACTTGAAAAGTCTTCTCGAAGCATGTACAAAGGAAGCCCCTTTCATCAGTCCACAAGGAGACATGTATTTACAAATAGACGGAGTAGCAATGGGCTCCCCCTTAGGAGTTTTATTTGCTAATTTTTATATGGGAACCATCGAAGATAGGGTCTTCAGTAGCAGACAAAAACCAACTGTATACTGCCGTTATGTAGATGACATATTCGTAATAGTAAAAGACTCAGATGAACTAATTGACCTAAAAAGACACCTAGAGAGAGAGTCAGTACTCCGATTTACACATGAAAATAGTGAAAATAACAGTCTGCCATTCTTGGATATACTAATAACAAAAACAGGAACCTCTTTAAGCACCAACGTATATACCAAGCCCACCAACATAGGATTATGCCTGAACGGTAGAAGTGAGTGCCCCCAAAGATACAAAGCCAGTGTTCTCAATACTTATATTCGTCGAGTGCTTACCCACTGCTCTGAATGGAGCAACGTGAGTAGAGAGTTTGAAAGAGTAACTCAGGTATTGGTGAACAACGGATATAGCAACGCGGAAATAAACGCTGCTATAAGAAGACACTTGGACCGTTGGTATAATTCAGAACCTAGAACAGAAACCACAACACCCCCAATAAAATTATATTACAAATCAACCATGCACAGTGAACATATAAAAGAGGAAAGAATAATGAAAGAAATAATCCGTAAAGGAGTAAAAAGCACTACTCCTAACCAAAACATAAACCTGATAATATTCTACAAAACCAAGAAGACTTCCGAACTCCTTATCAAAAACAGCCCGAAGCCGACGGAGAACCCTCTACAGCAGTCAAGCGTTGTATACATGTACACTTGCCCCCACGAAGGATGTAACCTTCAATGTAAGTACATAGGTATGACGTCGACCAAGCTGACGAGGCGTTTGACATGCCATCTTCAATCTGGTGCCCCTAGGAATCACATGAGACAAGCCCATGACATTACTCTAACAAGAGAAATGTTGAACAAGAATACTTGCATAATAGACAAAACCCAAGATTCAAGAAGATTACAAATTCTTGAGGCAATTCACATAAGAATAGAGCGACCTACCATGAACACCCAAATCACGGAACTATTTACTCTACCCACCATGAGAGTAAGGACAAGACAAGAACATATCGATGCCAACACAGAAGACAATGTCCAACATAACAGGCCAATTACACTGGATTAATCTTTGTGTTTAGATAGGAGATGCCTCGTATGGGCCAATAAGCCTTCTGCAGCCCCTATGTTTATCCCTTATATATATATATATATATATATATATGCAAACAAGCCTGAATGGTCCCCAGGACTATATACAACTGAAAACTCACACCCCAGAAGTGACTCGAACCCATACTCCCACAACTGGTATGTACAAGGACGCCTTAATCCGCTTGACCATCACGACCGGACATAAGGAAGTGATAGCCGAGGCTATATGAACCACTTCCCCGCCGGCACTCGGATGGTAATCTTGGGCATAGCATTTTATCAAATCACCTCATTCTTTGGGGCACTCGTGAGGAACACAAATGCAAACAAGCCTGAATGGTCCCCAGGACTATATACAACTGAAAACTCACACCCCAGAAGTGACTCGAACCCATACTCCCACAACTGGTATGTACAGGGACGCCTTAATCCGCTTGACCATCACGACCGGACATAAGGAAGTGATAGCCGAGGCTATATGAACCACTTCCCCGCCGGCACTCGGATGGTAATCTTGGGCATAGCATTTTATCAAATCACCTCATTCTTTGGGGCACACGTGAGGAACACAAATGCAAACAAGCCTGAATGGTCCCCAGGACTATATACAACTGAAAACTCACACCCCAGAAGTGACTCGAACCCATACTCCCACAACTGGTATGTACAGGGACGCCTTAATCCGCTTGACCATCACGACCGGACATAAGGAAGTGATAGCCGAGGCTATATGAACCACTTCCCCGCCGGCACTCGGATGGTAATCTTGGCATAGCATTTTATCAAATCACCTCATTCTTTGGGGCACACGTGAGGAACACAAATGCAAACAAGCCTGAATGGTCCCCAGGACTATATACAACTGAAAACTCACACCCCAGAAGTGACTCGAACCCATACTCCCGCAACTGGTATGTACAGGGACGCCTTAATCCGCTTGACCATCACGACCGGACATAAGGAAGTGATAGCCGAGGCTATATGAACCACTTCCCCGCCGGCACTCGGATGGTAATCTTGGGCATAGCATTTTATCAAATCACCTCATTCTTTGGGGCACACGTGAGGAACACAAATGCAAACAAGCCTGAATGGTCCCCAGGACTATATACAACTGAAAACTCACACCCCAGAAGTGACTCGAACCCATACTCCCACAACTGGTATGTACAGGGACGCCTTAATCCGCTTGACCATCACGACCGGACATAAGGAAGTGATAGCCGAGGCTATATGAACCACTTCCCCGCCGGCACTCGGATGGTAATCTTGGGCATAGCATTTTATCAAATCACCTCATTCTTTGGGGCACACGTGAGGAACACAAATGCAAACAAGCCTGAATGGTCCCCAGGACTATATACAACTGAAAACTCACACCCCAGAAGTGACTCGAACCCATACTCCCACAACTGGTATGTACAGGGACGCCTTAATCCGCTTGACCATCACGACCGGACATAAGGAAGTGATAGCCGAGGCTATATGAACCACTTCCCCGCCGGCACTCGGATGGTAATCTTGGGCATAGCATTTTATCAAATCACCTCATTCTTTGGGGCACACGTGAGGAACACAAATGCAAACAAGCCTGAATGGTCCCCAGGACTATATACAACTGAAAACTCACACCCCAGAAATGACTCGAACCCATACTCCCACAACTGGTATGTACAGGGACGCCTTAATCCGCTTGACCATCACGACCGGACATAAGGAAGTGATAGCCGAGGCTATATGAACCACTTCCCCGCCGGCACTCGGATGGTAATCTTGGGCATAGCATTTTATCAAATCACCTCATTCTTTGGGGCACACGTGAGGAACACAAATGCAAACAAGCCTGAATGGTCCCCAGGACTATATACAACTGAAAACTCACACCCCAGAAGTGACTCGAACCCATACTCCCACAACTGGTATGTACAGGGACGCCTTAATCCGCTTGACCATCACGACCGGACATAAGGAAGTGATAGCCGAGGCTATATGAACCACTTCCCCGCCGGCACTCGGATGGTAATCTTGGGCATAGCATTTTATCAAATCACCTCATTCTTTGGGGCACACGTGAGGAACACAAATGCAAACAAGCCTGAATGGTCCCCAGGACTATATACAACTGAAAACTCACACCCCAGAAGTGACTCGAACCCATACTCCCACAACTGGTATGTACAGGGACGCCTTAATCCGCTTGACCATCACGACCGGACATAAGGAAGTGATAGCCGAGGCTATATGAACCACTTCCCCGCCGGCACTCGGATGGTAATCTTGGGCATAGCATTTTATCAAATCACCTCATTCTTTGGGGCACACGTGAGGAACACAAATGCAAACAAGCCTGAATGGTCCCCAGGACTATATACAACTGAAAACTCACACCCCAGAAGTGACTCGAACCCATACTCCCACAACTGGTATGTACAGGGACGCCTTAATCCGCTTGACCATCACGACCGGACATAAGGAAGTGATAGCCGAGGCTATATGAACCACTTCCCCGCCGGCACTCGGATGGTAATCTTGGGCATAGCATTTTATCAAATCACCTCATTCTTTGGGGCACACGTGAGGAACACAAATGCAAACAAGCCTGAATGGTCCCCAGGACTATATACAACTGAAAACTCACACCCCAGAAGTGACTCGAACCCATACTCCCACAACTGGTATGTACAGGGACGCCTTAATCCGCTTGACCATCACGACCGGACATAAGGAAGTGATAGCCGAGGCTATATGAACCACTTCCCCGCCGGCACTCGGATGGTAATCTTGGGCATAGCATTTTATCAAATCACCTCATTCTTTGGGGCACACGTGAGGAAGACAAATGCAAACAAGCCTGAATGGTCCCCAGGACTATATACAACTGAAAACTCACACCCCAGAAGTGACTCGAACCCATACTCCCACAACTGGTATGTACAGGGACGCCTTAATCCGCTTGACCATCACGACCGGACATAAGGAAGTGATAGCCGAGGCTATATGAACCACTTCCCCGCCGGCACTCGGATGGTAATCTTGGGCATAGCATTTTATCAAATCACCTCATTCTTTGGGGCACACGTGAGGAACACAAATGCAAATATAGTCCTGTATATAGTCCTGGGGACCATTCAGGCTTGTTTGCATTTGTGTTCCTCACGTGTGCCCCAAAGAATGAGGTGATTTGATAAAATGCTATGCCCAAGATTACCATCCGAGTGCCGGCGGGGAAGTGGTTCATATAGCCTCGGCTATCACTTCCTTATATCCGGTCGTGATGGTCAAGCGGATTAAGGCGTCCCTGTACATACCAGTTGTGGGAGTATGGGTTCGAGTCACTTCTGGGGTGTGAGTTTTCAGTTGTATATAGTCCTGGGGACCATTCAGGCTTGTTTGCATTTGTGTTCCTCACGTGTGCCCCAAAGAATGAGGTGATTTGATAAAATGCTATGCCCAAGATTACCATCCGAGTGCCGGCGGGGAAGTGGTTCATATAGCCTCGGCTATCACTTCCTTATGTCCGGTCGTGATGGTCAAGCGGATTAAGGCGTCCCTGTACATACCAGTTGTGGGAGTATGGGTTCGAGTCACTTCTGGGGTGTGAGTTTTCAGTTGTATATAGTCCTGGGGACCATTCAGGCTTGTTTGCATTTGTGTTCCTCACGTGTGCCCCAAAGAATGAGGTGATTTGATAAAATGCTATGCCCAAGATTACCATCCGAGTGCCGGCGGGGAAGTGGTTCATATAGCCTCGGCTATCACTTCCTTATGTCCGGTCGTGATGGTCAAGCGGATTAAGGCGTCCCTGTACATACCAGTTGTGGGAGTATGGGTTCGAGTCACTTCTGGGGTGTGAGTTTTCAGTTGTATATAGTCCTGGGGACCATTCAGGCTTGTTTGCATTTGTGTTCCTCACGTGTGCCCCAAAGAATGAGGTGATTTGATAAAATGCTATGCCCAAGATTACCATCCGAGTGCCGGCGGGGAAGTGGTTCATATAGCCTCGGCTATCACTTCCTTATGTCCGGTCGTGATGGTCAAGCGGATTAAGGCGTCCCTGTACATACCAGTTGTGGGAGTATGGGTTCGAGTCACTTCTGGGGTGTGAGTTTTCAGTTGTATATAGTCCTGGGGACCATTCAGGCTTGTTTGCATTTGTGTTCCTCACGTGTGCCCCAAAGAATGAGGTGATTTGATAAAATGCTATGCCCAAGATTACCATCCGAGTGCCGGCGGGGAAGTGGTTCATATAGCCTCGGCTATCACTTCCTTATGTCCGGTCGTGATGGTCAAGCGGATTAAGGCGTCCCTGTACATACCAGTTGTGGGAGTATGGGTTCGAGTCACTTCTGGGGTGTGAGTTTTCAGTTGTATATAGTCCTGGGGACCATTCAGGCTTGTTTGCATTTGTGTTCCTCACGTGTGCCCCAAAGAATGAGGTGATTTGATAAAATGCTATGCCCAAGATTACCATCCGAGTGCCGGCGGGGAAGTGGTTCATATAGCCTCGGCTATCACTTCCTTATGTCCGGTCGTGATGGTCAAGCGGATTAAGGCGTCCCTGTACATACCAGTTGTGGGAGTATGGGTTCGAGTCACTTCTGGGGTGTGAGTTTTCAGTTGTATATAGTCCTGGGGACCATTCAGGCTTGTTTGCATTTGTGTTCCTCACGTGTGCCCCAAAGAATGAGGTGATTTGATAAAATGCTATGCCCAAGATTACCATCCGAGTGCCGGCGGGGAAGTGGTTCATATAGCCTCGGCTATCACTTCCTTATGTCCGGTCGTGATGGTCAAGCGGATTAAGGCGTCCCTGTACATACCAGTTGTGGGAGTATGGGTTCGAGTCACTTCTGGGGTGTGAGTTTTCAGTTATATATATATATATATATATATATATATATATATATATATATATATATATATATATATATATATATATACATATATATATACATATATATATATATATATATATATATATATATATATATATATATATATATATATATATATATATATATATATATATATACACCTAACCTAACCTATCTTTATAGGTTAGGTTAGGTTAGGTAGCCGAAAAAGTTAGGTTAGGTTAGGTATGTTAGGTAGTCGAAAAACAATTAATTCATGAAAATTTGGCTTATTAGGCAAATTGGGCCTTGCATAGTAGGCTTAGAAGTGCGTTCTGGCTACTAGGTACGACATATATATATATATATATATATATATATATATATATATATATATATATATATATATATATATATATATATATATATGTCGTACCTAGTAGCCAGAACTCACTTGTCAGCCTACTATGCAATGCCCGATTTGCCTAATAAGCCAAGTTTTCATGAATTAATTGTTTTTCGACTACCTAACCTACCTAACCTAACCTAACCTAACTTTTTCGGCTACCTAACCTAACCTAACCTATAAAGATAGGTTAGGTTAGGTTAGGTAGGGTTGGTTAGGTTCGGTCATATATCTACGTTAATTTTAACTCCAATAAAAAAAATTGACCTCATACATAATGAAATGGGTAGCTTTATCATTTCATAAGAAAAAAATTTGAGAAAATATAATAATTCAGGAAAACTTGGCTTATTAGGCAAATCGGGCCTTGCATAGTAGGCTGAGAAGTGCGTTCTGGCTACTAGGTACGACATATATATATATATATATATATATATATATATATATATATATATATATATATATATATATATATGTATATATATATATATATATATATATATATATATATATATATATATATATATATATATATATATATATATATATATATATATATTGTTACGGTGCCCTCTCCTATTTCTTTCGTTTCCCGGCTTAAAGAGTCATATCAGCTCTCCCTACTGATTCTCTGAGGTTCAGGGAGTCTATTGATATATGTGGCGACCAGACTGACTGCCAGTTAAAGGAGAAAGTTACATTATAAGTTGTAAGTAAAGGGAAATTGGCGCCCTGATATAAAATGAAAGAGTATCCCCTACTGCAGATATGACGTTTTGGAAGGGACATTAGCCGATCGCGGATTGGCCGACTTAGGTGGCGGGCGATCAATCAAGGCTTGCCGTGACGTCACCGAGTGCCCCGGGCTTCGCCAACGTCAGAGTTGACCTGACCTTGGAAGCGAGAGGACGCACCTCGGTCAGCTCTCAAGGATTAGAGGCTCTACAAGCCTTTCTTAGTGGATTAGTGCTGGCTATCGCAGCCCATTTGATGTATTGGAGACCCCGCGCTTCTGGGAAGCAAAAAGGAACCAAGTTTATTGAGCAAAAGAGTGCCAAACTTGGAAAATATTCGGCGACGACGCTGGGCGGCGACGCTGGACGTTGAGGGCCTGGAAAGGTGTGGTGGGCAAGCCTAGCTGTGACCGGGTCACATCCACTGAGGGTTTTGGAAGGACGACACCGTTCCTAGAACAAGGAGCAACGCCTTGTGGAAGGGGCGAGTGTGGAAAAATAGTGATTAGCCCAGAGCCCATCGATGGACCAGGATTGGGGTAGCTGAATCTCAGGGATTGGAACGGCGGCGACGCGAAGGCTCCACGACATCTGAGGACCTGTGGAACGTTCCTGGATTGTCAAGGATCGACTCAGGATGCGTGGGAACCTCACACCATCGAGGGACAGGCGTCGTGAGCCAGGAATGTAAGGTAGATCATTTTCCCTCCCATTACCCCTTGTGTGAGTAGGTTAGTTAGGCCACAATATTTACTTATGTATGTGGCAATAGGACATTAATACTTTAGTAGTAGAATAGGCTGCAAGGCAGCTTGTGTCCAGGACTGTCAGAGAGGACAGTGTGTATGGATGGCAGGACAGTGAAGGAGAGGCGCCGACGTGGTGAAGAGGCCCTCCTGTGGGAGAGTGTGGGACTCCTGTCTTTCTGCCCAGTTGAAGGAATGTTGGAGGTCGTGGAGGAAGAGGCTGACGATCTCCAGACTTATTATCCTTATTTCCATATTCATGTATTACTTGTGATTGTATGTGTGTTCATGTAATTTGCGTCAGAATATTCACACATTATATCATTGTGTTTAAGTGTGCCTCCATTTATAATTTTTCTCTATGAGCATACACGAAGGTTATCGTAGTACCACCTAGAGAACACTACGTTCTCTATAGAAGTTCTTATTGCCTGGAGAGTGGTAAAGACAGCACGGACCTATATAAAAGTGTACCCTTAGCCATCCGATCAGTATCAGTGCCTGAATGGTGGCAACTAGTAACGTGGTGGCTAGAGAGAGGTAAAGCCACACAGACCTTCCTGGGAGAGTACCCTGGGCCGACAGTCTAGTAGCAGATCTATGGGAGTAGCAATCTTCTGGCTACAAACTATATATAATACACCCACTGAACTGCATTGCTGGGGTGCAGATATAATAACCCAGCTGGCGACCTTGTTAAGAAGATAGAGAAGACAGGCGGGAAAGGAGTTCCTGCAACCTTTTTGTCTGGCAGGCAAGACTCAGGGAGGTTATGGTTATAAGGTAAGCCTGAGTCTTCCTTCACTCCTCCATGGGTCTAGGCCGGAACTGTTAACAGCTGTTTCCCCGTGTTTGACTGAAGGGCTTCCAGGGTGAATCATTGGCACCCCCCTTTTGTGGTGGAAGCAAACACCTGCGGAGGTGGGCATTGTTGGTCGTCTTCTGTGTGACCAAAGGACTCCGGTGAATCCCGGAAGTCGGAGGGGCTGAGTATTCGGTTATTTGAGCCCCTAGCAGCTGAGTGCTAGCTGAGCCCCGGCCCACCCCCTACGTGACTATATATATATATATATATATATATATATATATATATATATATATATAGCCTACTATTCAAGGCGTGATTTGCCTAATAAGCCAAATTTTCCTGAATTATTATATTTTCTCAATTTTTTTTCTCAGGAAATGATAAAGCTACCCATTTCATTATGTATGAGGTCATTTTTATTTTATTTTAGTTAAAATTAATGTAGATATATGACCGAACCTAACCAACCCTACCTAACCTAACCTAACCTATCTTTATAGGTTAGGTTATGTTAGGTAGCCGAAAAAGTTAGGTTAGGTTAGGTTAGGTAGGTTAGGTAGTCGAAAAGTAAATAATTCATGAAAACCTGGCTTATTAGGCAAATCGGGCCTTGCATAGTAGGCTGAGAAGTGCGTTCTGGCTACTAGGTACGACATATATATATATATACACACACACACAACTTGCCTAAACACGCAAGTGAAGTTTTACAACTTTAGAACACTTTCCCACAAGGAGACTCGAACCCTAGCCAGCACAGAAGCCTTCCAGCCACTGGCATAACAGGTACGCCTTTAACCTACTGTACCACAAGTCAGCCCCTTAAAAGTGGCAGTGGCTGCAAGGCTTCTGTGCTGGCTAGGGTTCGAGTCTCCTTGTGTAGCATCAGGGCTGAATTGAAATAGGAGTTCTCCAAAACTCATTTTCGTACTTTTAAGGTGAAGAAAAGAAGTGATTTACTATAGAGTGTATTACACTTATTTATATAATTTGCACAACGTTTCGAACCTCCATGGTTCATTCTCAAGTGAACAGATCTTACAATACTAGTTGATTTTATACCCGCACTGGGTCAGGTGATAATACAATAAAGGTGAAAACATGGGGGGATACATAAGGGATAAATGTGAGGTGAAACATAGAGGTAACTGCAAAAGGCTTATTGGCCCATACGAGGCAGCTCCTATCCAAACACAAAGATTAATCCAGTGTAATTGGCCTATTATGTTGGACATTGTCTTCTGTGTTGGCATCGTTATGTTCTGGTCTTGTCCTTACTCTCATAGTGGGTAGAGTAAATAGTTCCGTGATTTGGGTGTTCATGGTAGGTTGCTCTATTCTTAAGTGAATTGCCTCAAGAATTTGCAATCTTCTTGCATCTTGGGTTTTGTCTATTATGCAGGTATTCTTGTTCAACATTTCTCTTGTAAGAGTGATGTCATGGGCTTGTCTCATGTGATTCCTAGGGGCACTGGATTGAAGATGGCTTCAATCAATATTGTTCAATGCCGTATTAATTTGTTTGCAGTTCATGCTCTTGTATCGCACATAACTCGCCTATCGGAATAAATTCTCAATACTCCCGTTGTATTTCCGAATAAAATAATAACTTTATTTGATTTCACTGGAACAGCAAATTGTAATGTAATTCTCAGGTTGCCTGAAGTCTCTATAGGAAGGGTATCTCTCAATTCCTCAGGCGTTAGTCTAAATGCCAGTAACGTTCTTCCTTTTATAAATGAATTATATGTCAAGGTATTACAAGCGTTAAAGCCTACTGTATTTTGAGTCTCGTAGTATAGTTTGGAACATTTATTCGGGAACTTGCAAGTTATATTAAATAAGTTTGTCTCATCACGTGTAATATATACATTAGATAAATCGCAGTGATCGAAATAAAGTGGATTAAGTGTATGAGCTCCGGATATTGCTTCCATATCCGTCATCATAATAAATAATTTATCTGGGATAATGCTCGCCCATGGCTGGTCAATACTTAATCTCTGCTGCCCATTACCAAGAATGAACGTCTTGTGGAGTGTCTTATCAAACGTATATGTAACTGGCGTATTTTGTTCAACCAGAGCTCTATTAATAGCCTCCAATCCAGATGCGAATGGCGTTATCCGATCAATCCACATTCTAGCTAGTTTTATGTTAAACTTGTATCCAGATTCAATACTGTTTATAACCCACGGATCACTGTTAAGTTCTAATCTCAAACGAATATCAATTCCATCCAAAAGATATTCGCTCAAAGTTGTAATGTCCAATAGCAGTTTAAAGCAACAATTTACTCCCTCAGTTTTTAACTTTACAAATCTAGATTTAAGGTCTTCTGAGGCATTCTTAAAATAATCTGCATCATATTTTTCAGGAAAAACATCATTATAGAAATACGTTAGTTCTTTAAATCTTTCAGCTTTACATTCAGAAAGCGTTGTCATTAGCTTTACATATGATAAATATGAAAATAGTGAATTAGTTTCCACCACTTGCTCATTTAAATAAACAGTTACAGCTTTAAACATTGTCTGGGACAAACCATTGACTATTGATGCATTTTTAATATCCGCTAAGGGGGTTTCTCCCCGGAATTATGAGAGTTGTTGTAGGGTATTCATAATTTATTATCCTGATACATGTGAAAGGTGCTGCACCTAGGCCAAGTTTCAGCATCTCAGCCTAAATAGAGGAGAAAAAAAAAAAAAAAAAAAAAAATTCAACAATGTTCAATTGCTTTCACAGCCCACAATTGTGAACCAAAATCATTTCTACGACACTCGCTATGACCTTACTATATAATAAAGATTTGGTAGTATGATCTTTATCCCAGATGTATTTAGTGCAATAATACAGATTTTTAAAAGTTTCCCAAAAACGTATGCAACAAAATGAAGTGTATCATTATTTATAAAATCAATAAATCTACGTAGATAAGAAAAACTACATGTGTTTTTAGAGGCATAAACTCTACATATAATGTGCAAGTTTCATGTAAATTGAATAATAAATAAAGGCTGTGAAGGCAGATCTAGTTGTAAAAGTTGGAGTTGCGTAGCGCGCGCGACAAGTTACTATACTGGCGGTCACTCGTGACTGCATGATTTACGCATTGCGGCCAGCTCGTATGGAGAGCTCGCATGCATCTAGCTTTCAATGCTTTTCTCTTGTTCGTTTGGTAAGTCATATTGCAGTACAAATAGCAAAAATAGCATGTTCTGGGAGATATTGTGAGAGCGCGTCAGCATGCATCCTCTCTCCAAGAGAGACACACAGTCACTGAAGGGCCCGAGCCAGTACAACCCTCTCTGTCACACGATACTGTTGCCATTGAGTGAGTTTATATTCATTTTATGCATAACATGTTATTTTCAATGCTATTACGAAAAATAAGACATCTACAACGTAAGATACAATACCCCGCGGTGCACTCACGCTGCGAAGACCAGATTCACGAAAGTTGCAGCGGGAAATTTGACTCTAATTACGTTATTTTTCAAGATATCATTAAACGGTTTGGACCACAGTGTTGCCAGAACGTTGTAGTATTTTTCGTAATTTTTCGTAAATATTCCATTTTTCATCGGATTTTCGGGTACCATGGCCCCTAAAGCCGTAATTCCGTCAGGTCCCGTTAATTCAACCATAAGTTCTAGCGTCAAGCTCGAAAGATCAATAAATTGACCCTTAACTCCTGGGATACGGAATTTAATATAAGAATCTTTAAATTTATTGTTAATACTTGAATTCACAGGTAAAATATCTTGTGTCTGTCTTGAAAATATCGTACTTTCAACCATTCTATGCGGATTAACTTTAGGAAAGCCATCGCTTATAGCAGCTGTATAATTTTCTAAAAGAACTTGTAATGCTGCACTAGGAGCATTTACACTCATCATGTCTGCGTCTAGCATACAACTAGTACTGTTTTATGAAAACACGTCTTTATATCTATCCATTTTCTTTATATAGGCAGGTCTTTTCGTTTTTCTTTTCGTTATTCGGCAACCTGCTATCAATTTAGGACCTATACTTTTCAATGTTTCCATACCGCGTTTTCTAATTGAATCTTTCAAAGTACCTTGACATGCATTTATATCCTGCAAAACATTCTGTCCCATTGTCAATGCTGCTGGCATGATAGTTTTTAATAGGAGAGGTGTTGCTCTACGAGCTAGACCAGTTAAGAAACTTAATATTCCACCTCCTCTTAAATGTCTTCTATCAAAAACAGTAATATCGCCCAGTGCTCCACCTCTCTTCCCTCGAGGAGCGATAAATCGCTCTACCTCGTCAACAGACAGCTGTACAAACCCGACCCTCATGTTTAAACGTGCCAGGAGAGAATGATAAACTCCCTCTACTCTTACCATTATATATCAACGGGTCTAATATGTAATACTGCAATCGTACATCCTTCCTTTTCAAAATATACAGGCTCCCCATCTTGATCTGTTAATTTAATACTGATGCCATCAATATTAGTCGTATTTAAAGGTTTATATAATTTCCTGTGTGTTACATTACTTTGAAACGAAACAACATCCAAGATATTTACAATCTGATTACCAAACATGGTGGGCTGCACCTTATCACAATATACACACAAGAAATCTATACGGCCTCCCGGCCTAGGATGATAATAGCATGTATCTTGTACAGTTAACCTGTTATTAGGTAGTTTATTCATAATAAAAATATCATAGGCTTTACCTACTTCAGCTCCAATAACTTTACATATATTTCGACCGAAAGATAAAGAAATTCGAACAACTAATTTTCCATCCTTTGTAATAAATAATTTTAACAACTTCTCACTAAATGCTGCATTAAACTTAATTCGATTAATACTCGAATCATATTTCATATAAACGTCCCCATGGTCTGGGAAATTATAATTAAGTAGGGGTCCTATAAAACTCAATGAACTTTTTGAAAATATAGTTGAAATTTCTCTATTTAAAATAGTCGTTAGCTCTATGCAATTATCACTGGCTAAAATATCTGACTTTAAAGTGAAAGATGTATTCACCGTACTCAAATCAGATAAATTTTTATTAGACACTAGAAGTTGAACTGAAATAAAACTTTCCGGGTCATTCCTCTTAACAGCGAAATAAGATGGAGGCAGGAATATATTCTTCAGGCACACTTCATAAGCTTTATTCGGGTCTAAAGGCAGCTGATTATGTAATCTATTTTCAAAAGCATTGGGAGCATTGTTTTTAAATACATCAGTATCAGAGTTACTCGCTGCATATATAACGTAACTATCCATCCTGTAGACTAATAGTAAATGATAAAAATAAACAGAAACTCACCTTAATATGGTATTCAGGTAGACTCTCCTTTATCTCCAGCCTTGATCTTCCACTTCAAACTCGGAGCAGAAAACACTTGATTTTTCGCATCTACATTTCTAAATAAATTCTTAGGTGTAGAGGTCAAAGAAAAAAACAACTTGGCTATGGGCAATTTATCTTCTGGGAATAACAATTTCGGAGTGCACATCCTGCCTATAACATCATCAACAATATTGATCCCAGTAACTGGTGATGTAATGTTCCCTTCCTCATCCCACTTTACAAGTCCAGTTGTATTAAAATAATTTAACAGGGAGACTGCAAAATCATAATCCTTAAGCTTTAATCTTAAGTCTATCAAGTGTTGTATAACAGGATTTGTTCTCACTGTCGTCGTAGGCTTCTCAACACTTACTGCCGTAGGCTTCTGTTGATCAATAGCTTTTCGTGGTACAAGATAGAATTCTTTCATTATTCCTTATTAAATAGCCTTGAAATAAAATTTATAGCTATGGGAAGTAAAATGCCCAATAAATTACCTCCTCTTTTACTCATTAATATATCTTTCTTGAGTGAAATAGCCTTCTTCTTACAGGCTAATGTATGGAGTAGAGCTCTATATTTAGAAAGTCTCTTTAAAATAGGCTTCCCAACTTCAATTTTATTTTTTAAGAAATTATTAAATATTTCAGATAGGCAAAGTATATGTTCCTTTTTAAGAGTCTTAATTAACTTTTTCCTAGAATTATAACCTAATCTAGCTAATAGTTCAATAAATCCACGATACTTGCTAACTAAGGGCTGCTTCTTCATAGTTTCTTCACGTCATCTGAATTCACCCACTGATCAAATGAACTGTCGTAACCGACGTATCTAACTTTATATAAAGTAGTATTACCAACTTTACGTTTACTTATAATTCTCTCAATTTCAAATGTATCTGACAAGTAGGTGGGAGTCAACTCCTCTCTATAAAATCCGCCTTCTATAAGTCTATTATTTAAGTCCTTTAGATAATATAAAGGCACAGGTTGTTTAGTATCAATTTGAGCAATAGGAAATATTTCCTTAGTGTTCTGTTGATGAAAACCTCTTTTGAACTTTGAAATACGATTAGATATGGCAAGCCGTACTGTATCTCCCACAGACAGATGATTACTGATGCGTGGCTTAGTCTGCTGCTCTCCTTTATACATGAGCTTAAACTGCCTAGTCACATCTTGAGGCAAAGATAAAGCATGTACGTCAATAGGTATTTTCCCCTTTAATCCTCTATGTGGTGTTCTATTATACGTTTTAACCATATCAGGCAAAACATTTATATAGGTTAAGGTGTTATAAGCCGTTAAATATTTATA
The DNA here is from genome assembly GCF_040958095.1 of Procambarus clarkii. NCBI lineage: Eukaryota > Metazoa > Arthropoda > Malacostraca > Decapoda > Cambaridae > Procambarus > Procambarus clarkii. Next base: position 52,208,368 of record NC_091157.1, read on the forward strand.
TATCTTAGTTTTCAATGTTCTTATAAATCTCTCTGCAATGCTGGCTTTAGTTTCCTGAGAAAATACACTGTACAGTTCAATGTTTTTGCTGTCTAACAATCGTTTCATATATTTATTATAGAATTCACCGCCCTTATCAGTGTTAAGCTTCCTTACACCTTTTGATGAAGGTAAATCCAGAATAGCTTTCATGGCTTCACTTACACTCTGACCTGATTTAGTGGATAGTGGAACTACGTGTGCATACCTTGAAAATATATCAACACAAACTAATAAATATTTAATATCATTGTTGTGCTTAGCTAACAATGTCATATCAGCCAAGTCACTGGTAAAGAAAGCTTTAGGTCTAGGTGCTAAGATACGTCTTCGTTTAAATTTACGTTTTGTTAATAGATGTAAGGTATATGCATTAGACGTTTTTAAATAGTCTTTCACATCTTTTATAGTTAATTCAGGGATTGTTTTCTTTGCAGCCTTATACAATTTTAAAACGCCACCAAACCCACCTATGGACTTGGGGTCATTGTATATCTTATTAAGAGTTTGTGTAATGTTCACCATTGATACACTATTTCATATGGGGGTTCATTTACAATATTTCCCCTAAATATTATGGATTCAGGTGTTTTAACGCCCAAGTCAACAAGTAAATACCCATACTGTCGAGAAATCACTTTCTTATATATATCTAAAAATTTCTTGGCATCTTGTTTTCCGAATATTTGTCTGCCTAATGTTTCTATCTGGGACAAGTCTCTTGATTTAAGCAGAATAAAATGAGATGCATTTAAACTTATAGATCTAGAAAATTTCCCACTGATAAATATATTTTGGGTTATAAAAATAAAGGAGATGTTCTCATGCCGTCCCTTAGTAAATATATCACTTACTATTTTAGAGTTTGTAGATTCAACATACAAGTCATCATAAACAACTAATATATGAGTTGTGTCCTCTGGATCAGGATCATCTAAAGGGTTTACAATTTCAGAGTAAAAAGATATCTTATGTTTAATGAGTGGATTAGTTCTCAACTCTTTATACCCGCTTCCACAGATAATTATTTTTGCTAAGTTCTGCTGATATTTCTCTATCATTTTAGCACATAAATAGCTCTTCCCACCATTTGAAAAACCAGCAATAATAATTCTTGACGGTTCACTAAATATATTCAACTGGGTTTCAGTAATAACTTTTTTCTGACTTTCCATGATGCTAGGATTCAATAGACTAACTACAAATATATAATGAAAGGAGTATTTAAACGAAATGTACATTTGAGTTTTATTTTAAACATAGCCAATAAATCATAGTCATAACATATCCAATACAGTAATAAAATCATAGAATATACAATATAAAAATATCATAGACATTAAATCATAGTCATAACATAGCCATTTGAACATATCCAATACAGTAAGAAAATCATAGAATATACAATATCAAAAAATATCATAGACATTAAAACATAGTCATTAGAATATAGTTATAGATAATACATAGACAATACAGTAACATAGACTTAGTTGTTGTTAGGGAATAATTGCTGAGCGACTCTATCCCGCTTTTCCCAAAGATTAAAAATGGGGAACAATTGACGTCTTGGTTGGGGATTATCTACAATTACTGGATCCTCTATCTGCACCTCTTCCTCTACCTGTACCTGTACCTCACGCTCTGGAATGTCTGGGTGACCGTAAGCTAATGACTCTGTGGGACTAATGAGGTACCTCTTGTCGTCAAAAGCTGACAAACCGCGCTTAGTTGTTTTACACGTGCATATCTGTCCGTTAACATTACAAATGGACCGGGATACAAAATTAAAAGTTGTATTTGTCTCTAATGTGTTCTGAAAAGATGCATGTGTTATTTTCTTTTGTTGGTGATAAGGAATCCCTTTACATTTACATAAATGTTCTTTATCAAGGGTTAGGAGAGAATAAGTTTTAGGCTTGAGTGCAATTAATTCAGTTATAATTTTCTGCTTTACTTCTGACTTGAGGAATCCTAGTTCACCTTTGCGAGTAGCAGAATACATGGGATGATCTTTGTCGAAATTACTGAAATCCATATAATCGACTAGAGGAGCTTTTGTCATTTCTTGGAAAGCATCTTTACAGGTCAGAGTAAATATGAATGAGTCTGTATCCGTATAAATTAGTCTAGCTCTCTCCCCATAATGGGCTTTAACTACATTATACCAGAACTCGTATAAACGCCTCTTGGCTCTCTGCAAGATCTGATATCCCATGTAAGAAGGAGTGGTGACTTTAAGGATGTCTTTCATTACTGTACAGAGAACCCTATCTGAACCTAAAGAGATAGCTCGTTTATACAAAGGGTTTCTTGCATGAGTTATGAATGAATGTTTTGTCGTTACTATATGGTGAGTATTAGCATATCTAGAGATATTGGTCATTGATTTCCCGTACAGACTATTACTTATGAGTTTAAAGGCTTTTTCTTTAACTTTACAGGTGGTATTGGCTCGTTCTCGAATGTTGGTTGAAATAAAATCTTTTAAATAGGGAGCCTGTTTAAATTCATAGATTGTTTTTACTCGTTCAACTTCTAGCCCTAGTTTTAATAGTAATTGCAGGAAATCAAGGCTCACTAAGTAGTTGTTTTGGGGCAAGTGGGATGCAATTAATTTAGTATTTTTAGGTGGGAGCTTACGTTTTTCATCGTTAAGGGTTTTCTTACTGTACTCTGATAAAAACTCCTCAGTTATATTAGTATGAGACAGTACAAGGGGCAGATCAAGGGGCAGATCAAGGACCCCTGGGTCCTTGCAGTACAAGGACCCAGGGGACGTCTGCAAGTGGTACCGCCAGAGTGACTAGCGAGTGGCCGCCCAGGGGAGGTGGCCGATGCTACAACTGTGGTGTGAGAGGACATTATGCCCGCGAGTGTGAGGAGCACCAAAGGAATGTAGGATTAATGTTGGAAGAGGAGAGAGTGTTTGTTCACACCCCATATTATAGTGGACCCAACGTGAATGGTTGGGAAATGAAGTTGGGTGAACATCCCTTCGTTTTCGAGGCCAACGTGAAGTTTGGAAAGTCAGACCCAGTGGAGGTGGCCGTTCTTCGAGATACGGGAGCTGACATAAGTATGGTGACCAGGAGTATTCTCCCCAAGGAGTTTAATGATTCACCTGTGGGAGTGGTGAGGATACGCAGTGTGGGGGAGGAATACAGGTTGCCACTTCACGAAGTACAGCTGATTGCCGACTGCGGAGTCGAGAAAGCTATAGTAGCTGTAGCCCCTAAGTTACCCCTAGAGCATGTACAGATGGTGCTGGGTAATGACCTCGGAGGAGGCAGGATACAACCCGATTGGGCCAGGAGTGCCTATGTTGCAAGCAGCGGTACAACCCTGCCAGGTGAGGTATCGGTCGTTCCAGATGGTGGTGAGGAAGCCGACTTCGCCAGGGAAAACGTCGCCAGAGACGACGACAACGAGGGCGAGAGTGCAGAGAGGTCGTCGGAGGTTGTGGAAAACCCCGCCGGGGACCTCCGACTAAGCCTGATGATGCGTGTGGAGGAGTGGCGAGGAGCAGCTGTACAAACGCCTGGGGCGGTGAAGAGGCTGCAGACCGTACTCCCTCCACACAGAAACGTGAATAAAGTAAGCTCAGTGGATGAGCGAACGGCAGTGAGGGGCAGAGTGGAGGAGCCACGACGCAGTGCACCCTATGCCGGCCAGATGAATAGTGGTAGGTGCAAGATGAACCACCGTAGTGAGGTGAGCCACAGGGAGGTGGATGAGCCCAACCACGAACCGAAGAAGACGTCTGCAGGGAAGAGAATCTCATGGAGGAGTGAAGATGTTCGTCGGGAACGAAGGAGCGAGTGGTATAGGAAAGGCAATACGAAGAAAGCAGGGAATAGGTACACCCAGGGCAGGCGCCAGCCTAACCAGAGGGGCATTGGGCCATCGCAAAAGCCTAGTGTGGAAGAGAGGAAGCTGCTGGATGGAGTACAGGTTACAAGTGCCACTGTGAGGAGACAACGCACCTACGGGAGAAGAGGAACCGAGAAGAGAGAAGATTGGCGAAGAGGAGATCATGAGAGGAAACATGGAGTACCTGTAGGACGCAGTGGAAATGCAAGACTATCTCGGAGTGCACGACGCGGTGGAGGCGCTGCATGCACTGAATCTTACAGTGGTAACGAGCTGTGGGAGTACACTCGTAGCCACGGAGAGAGGATTTCTTGTAGGTGTTCAGGGAACACCCATCACACCCGGTACTATGCGAGGGGGAGATACAATGAGGCAAGTGACTGGCAAGGTGGTACGAGCCACGTCACCAACTGGGGGAGTGACACTTCAGGAACGGAGGGAGCAAGAGTATAGATTGCCCTCTTGAGTGCTGCTCTTCCGATATGACTCTTATTTTAAGGGGAGGGGTATGTTACGGTGCCCTCTCCTATTTCTTTCGTTTGCCGGCTTAAAGAGTCATATCAGCTCTCCCTACTGATTCTCTGAGGTTCAGGGAGTCTAATGATATATGTGGCGACCAGACCGGCTGCCAGTTAAGGGAAGGGAGTTATTTTATAAGTTGTAAATAAAGGAAAATTGGCGCCCTGTTATAAAATGAAACAGTATCCCCTATGGCAGATATGACCTTTTGGAAGGGACACAAGCCGATCGCGGATTGGCCGACGTAGGTCGCGGGCGACAAATCAGGGTCCGCCATGACGTCACCGAGTGCCCCGGGCGGCGCCAACGTCAGAGTGGCTCTGACTTTGGAAGCGACAGGACGCACTTCGGTCTGCTCTCAAGGATTGGAGGCTCTGCAAGCCTTGTTCAGTGGATTGAGCTGGCCCTCGCAGCCCATCATAGTTATTGGAGACCCTGCGCTTCTGGGAAGCAAAAGAGGAACCAAGTTCAGTGAGCAGAGAAGTCCCAAACTTGGAAAATAGTCGGCGACGACGCTGGGCGGCGCCGCTGGTTGGACGTTGAGGTCTGGAAGGTGGGGGGCAGGCCTAGCTGTGACTGGGGTCACTGCTAGGGGTGACTGGGGTCCACTGAGCATCTTGGAAGGACGACACCGTGCCTAGGACAAGGAGAAACGCCTTGTGGGAGAGGCGAGTGTGGGGAAAAATAGTGATTAGCTCAGCGCCCGTCGATGAACCAGGATTGGGGCAGCTGAATCTCAGGGATTGGAACGGCGACGACGCGAAGGCTTCACGACACCTGAGGACCTGTGGAACGTCCTGGATCGTCAAGGATCGACCCAAGGAAGCGTGGGAACCTCACACCATCGAGGGACAGGCGTCGTGAGCCAGGAATGTAAGATAGATCATTTTCCCTCCCATTACCCCTTGTATGAGTAGGCTAGTTAGGCCACAATATTTACTTGTGTATGTGGCAGCAAGACTTTATTACTTTAATAGTAGAATAGGCTGCAAGGCAGCTTGTGTCCAGGACTGTCAGAGAGGACAGTGTGTATGGATGACAGGACAGTGAAGAAGAGGTGCCGACGTGGTGAAGAGGCCCTCCTGTGAGAGTATGAGACTCCTGTCTTCCTGCCCAGTTGAAGGAGTGTTGGAGGTCGTGGAAGAAGAGGCTGACGATCTCCAGACTCATTATCCATATTCCATATTCATGTATTACTTGTGATTGTGTGTGTGTGTTCATGTAATTTGCATCAGTAAATCCACACATTTTATTACTGTGTTTGAGTGTGCCTCCATTTATGATATTTCTCTATGAGCATACATTTCTGGCTACAAACAATATATAATACACCCACTGAACTGCATTGCTGGGGTGCAGATATAATAACCCAGCTGGCGACCTTGCTAAGAGGAAGATAGAGAAGACAGGCGGGAAAGGAGTTCCTGCAACCTTTTTTTTGTCTGGCAGGCAAGACTCAGGGAGGTTATGGTTATAGGTAAGCCTGAGTCTTCCTTCACTCCCCCACGGGTCTAGGCCGGAACTGTTAACAGCAGTTTCCCCGTGTTTGACTGAAGGGCTTCCAGGGTGAATCAGTGGCACCCCTTTGTGGTGGAAGCAAAGACCTGCGGAGGTGGGCATTGTTGGTCCTCTCTTGTGTGACCAAGGAGACTCCGGTGAATCCAGGGAGTCGGAGGGGCTGAGTATTTGGGCCTTTGAGCCCCTAGCAGCCGAGTGTTAGCAGAGCCCCGGACCGCCCACCCCCACGTGACAATATATATATAAAGAAATATATATATATATATAAAGAAATATATATATATATATATATATATATATATATATATATATATATATATATATATAGATATATATACATATTTATATATATATATAGATATATATACATATTTATATATATATATATATATATATATATATATATATATATATATATATATATATATATATATATATATATATATGTCGTACCTAGTAGCCAGAATGCACTTCTCGGCCTACTATACAAGGCCCGATTTGCCTAATAAGCCACGTTTTCCTGAATTAATATATTTTCTCTAATTTTTATCTAATAAAATGATAAAGCTACCCATTTCATTATGTATGAGGTCAATTTTTTTTTATTGGAGTTAAAATTAACGTAGATATATGACCGAACCTAACCAACCCTACCTAACCTAACCTAACCTATCTCTATAGGTTAGGTTAGGTTAGGTAGCCGAAAAAGTTAGGTTAGGTAGTCGAAAAACAATTAATTCATGAAAACTTATTAGGCAAATTGGGCCTTGCATAGTAGGCTGAGAAGTGCGTTCTGGCTACTAGGTACGACATATATATATATATATATATATATATATATATATATATATATATATATATATATATATATATATATATATATATATATATATATATATATATACATATATATATATATATATATATATATATATATATATATATATATATATATATATATATATATATATATACATATATACATATATATATATATATATATGTATATATATATATATATGTATATATATATATATATATATATATGTATATATATATATATATATATATATTGTGACGGTAACGCGTTGGTGTTCGGCTGTTTCAAATGCTAGGGGTATGGCCTCGTCACATACAGAAACAAAAAAGAGAAAATCTGGAGCTTCGTCTGTGGTAAGGTAATGGGAAGACACACAAAACACAAGTAAATTTAACAATGAAATTTAAATTACGTTAGAAAAGCAAAACATGAATAAAATGGACATAAAATTTGTATCATAAAATCAATAAATCAAAATAATAAGAATAATCAAATGGCAAAATGAAAAGTTACGTTAAGTCAAGTGAGTAATAACAAGTGAATAATTTACAATGCAAAATATGGATGCAGGAATATTGGCTTTAAGCTGCCACCTCTCTTAATACACGTAAGCCAGAGCTTAGTCTACCAACGAGACGTGTTAACTTGTTGAAAGCACTGGATATTCTGAGGTCTCTAGGTCGTGGTGGCCCCAGACATCAGGTAGTGTGGTGGGTAGGGAGCAGGTGCGACTGACCACCGTCCAATCAGCGATGAGCAGGCGACGGACAGGTAGTTTGGTGGTTCGAGTGGCGGGGGGAGCAGTTGTTCCTGGTGCTGAATACGTTTGCTCTCTGGCAAACCTTGGTGTTGTATTTGTTGGATATTTCTTCCATATTAGTTGTATAGGGATGTATAGCGACGAACTTAGGTGGGAAGAGCAGGCTCAATCTCTCTTGAAGGAGACTATCGTCACAATATATGTATATATATATATATATATATATATATATATATATATATATATATATATATATATATATATATATATATATATATATATATATATATATATATATATATATTTTAAGATGAATAGGAAAACCAGGGATATACTGAACATCTTGTTTCAGATTCTTTACTTTAAAATGCACAACGTTTAAAATACTTCTCGTATTCATCATCAGATCTAAAAGAAAAAACAGAAATCACAATCAAATAACTGGTAAACAAAGAACTCATACTGAATATAATTGCCTATCAAAGAAAGGAAAATGCTTAAAAAACAAAACACTTAAGCGCACTTAAAGTGATCAATACAAATAAAACTTATTAACTGTCACATATATAAATTAATGTGAGAAATTCTCAGGATTTTGTAAAAGAACTTTCCTCTTTAAATTTTGAGTTCCCAACTATAATGGCCAGATTCGATGTTGAATCACTTTTTACTAATATTCCTTTGTTGGAAACCATTGACATCTGTGTAAATCAATTATTTGCTGACACTAACTTAGTGTCTGGATTTTGTAGTAAAATATTCAGACGGCTGTTAGAAATAGCGGTTAAAGACTCCGTCTTTATGTTTAATAATAAATATTATAAACAAATTGATGGAGTAGCAATGGGGTCTCCTTTAGGCCCTGCACTGGCTAATGCTTTTTTGAGTTTTCATGAAATAATTTGGCTTGATAATTGTCCTTTGGCCTTTAAACCAGTCTTGTACAGGAGATATGTAGATGACACTTTTTTGTTATTTAAGGACCAATGTCATATTGAGAAATTTAGAGAGTATCTTAATGCAAAACATAGTAATATACGTTTTACTGCAAAGTGTGAAGTGGATAATTCATTGTCGTTTCTTGATGTCAAAGTGAATAACCTTAATGGGTTCAACTCTAATGTCTTTAGGAAACCAACTTTTACTGGTTTAGGTTTAAATTTTAATTCTTTTGTTCCTGATATTTTTAAGAAAAATGCAATTAACACTCTACTGAATAGGGCCTTTGTTTTATGTTCAAATTGGAATAACTTTGATAAAGAAATTAATTTTCTTGTGAAATTTTTTTCAAATAATGGTTATCCTTTGCATATGGTTTATACCTTTATAAGGAATTTCTTAAATAAGAAGTTTCACCCATCGTGTAAGATTACTACAGTAGAAAGGGATCTTAAATATATTAAATTACCATTTTATGGCACTATTAGCTTTTTTGTAAGGAGTCGTTTGAGGAGACTGTTGCAGCATTGTTATCCTCAAGTAGACTTTAGATTTATTTTTGTCAACACAAATACCATAGGCTCTTATTTTAAATTTAAAGATAAAGTGCCTACCCCCTTGTGCTCAAATGTCGTATATATGTATAATTGTTCCAGCTGTAATGCTGGATATATCGGGAGTTCCATTCTGAACTTTAAGATTAGGATACTTGAGCACCGGGGATTATCTTTTAGGACTGGATTACCATTGTCTAAACCAGCATTTTCGGAGATTAGAAACCATTGTTATGAGTTTAATCATTCTCTGCTGGAATCTGATTTTAAAATTCTGGACACTTGTATGAATGGCCAGTCAGATTTGAGAGTAATGGAATCCTTATATATAAAGGAGCTGCGGCCTCTGCTAAATAGCAACCTTTCAGCTGTTCAATTGTACACTGTATAGTGCACAGTAGGCCCTGTAATTTGATTTATAGTTCATTCTGGTAGTTTAATTTTATTATAATTTTGTTTAGTTTACCATGTCTTTGCCCTTTCTTACTTATTTCAAGTCTTGACATTGTACATTATTATAATCTTTTTTTAGGATATATAATACATTTCTGGTATTTAATTTTATTTAATATTTGAGTTTTTATAAGATTTTGGTTAGTACTTTATAATTGTCGTTTATTCTGTTTGTATTTTATATACATTTTTTGTAGATTTGTAGTCATTATATGAATATTTGTTATAGTGTTTAGTATCTATTTGTTAGGTATCAAGTTTCACTTCTGATCACTTCACGTAAGTTTAATAGAATGGTTTGTTTTAGTAGTTATAAAATTCATCTTGTAGTTTAATGGACTTTTAAATTAGCTTTTATATATGTGACAGTTTATAAGTTTTATTTGTATTGATCACTTTAAGTGCGCTTAAGTGTTTTGTTTTTTAAGCATTTTCCTTTCTTTGATAAGCAATTATATTCAGTATGAGTTCTTTGTTTACCAGTTATTTGATTGTGATTTCTGTTTTTTCTTTTAGATCTGATGATGAATACGAGAAGTATTCGAAACGTTATGCATTTTAAAGTAAAGAATCTGGAACAAGATGCTCAGTATATCCCTGGTTTTCCTATTCATCTTAAAATTAAGATTCCCGAAGAGAACATCGATCATAAATATATATATATATATATATATATATATATATATATATATATATATATATATATATATATATATATATATATATATATATATATATATATATATAGGGCTTACTATGAGATGTGAGTAGGGCTTACCATGAGCTGTAGGAAGAGCTTACCATGAGCTGTGAGTAGGGCTTACCATGAGATGTGAGTGGACTTTCCATGAGCTGTAGATAGGGCTTAGTATGAGCTGTGAGTAGGATTTAACATGAGCTGTAGGAAGGGCTTACCATGAACTGTGGGTAGGAAAAGTTGTCAATCTTCTAACAGGAGTTAGAAGCCGTTTGTTCTTGTACTCATTTGTGGAACTAAAATGTATGTGTACGTGAACAAAAATCCCAATCTAGTCGGTAATTCATCATGGGTAATAAAATTTGTGAGTTGGAGAGTGTATAGCACTCTGTTGTATCAAGGAGATTAGTGGCCCTTCGCAAGCTGGAACTCTTCCTTTTGCAGTAAATTAACTTCAGCCTACCACTTGCATTATATAGGCGTGATTTTGATAAATCTTAATATCTAATATATTAATGTACGAGTCATATGTCAAGTTAATCATGTCAAGTATTTTCATTCGGCAGTATAATTGTTGTTCTTATACTTCTGTATCAACCTTTCTTGGCAAATATGATACGAAGCTTTTTACTGTTTATTAATTTGATTTAAGTTCTCCAAATAGTGTTCTGCTTAGCTTAGCTTGAAATCATTTAGATAGACGCTGGTTCTGAAGTAACTTTAAAGTAATCATGAGCGGTCTGATACACTACCTGATGGGCCTGATCACACAACATGATGGGCCTGATCACACAATCTGATGGGTCTGATCACACAACCTGATCATTATTAATATATAGCTCATTGTAGCCTTGTCCAACACCCCCCCCCCCCCCCTTCCGGTAACCACCCCACTTCAGCTACCATCAGCATTTATCTCGTTCTTTCTCATAGCAAAACTTTTCTATTTAAGAATCGAGATCTGATTAAAAGTTTGAGGGGAAATTTCCGATAATTACAGATGTGATTTTAATTTTTTTATTTTTTTAGGAAGAAATTAGTTTTCTATCATACTTTCCCGGTTATTTTCTTGTGGTATCTTCTGTACCCTATTTCTTCTCTTTTTTCCCGCTTCTTTTTCTGAGTTATCTTCACTACAATTGCGGTTTACTCCTCTCTTCCGATTCTATTTTTCAATATTAATCTCTTGATTTATACAGCTTTCATTTTTTCCCTTGCTGTCATTATTATCAATTATTTTTTTTTAATTTTGTCGGGGGACAGGCGGTCTTTGTATATATACATGCTAGGCTTATATCCTGGATTCCCATAGGTCGAACTACTGAGCCTCCTTAGCATACAACCATAAAGCAAGCTTACTAACTCCTGGGTACTTATTTACATCTTGATGAACAGATGCATTAGGTGGTAGGAAACATGCCTAATCATTTCTGTACCGCCCAGGATTCGAACACGTTATCCCCTATTGTTATTCACGAACGACCCCAACTGTACTACCGGGACCCTGGCTTGTTATGTTATTGTGAACTCTTAATAAGTAATAGTCACATGTGGTCGTGTCAAGCATGAGAATCACGTTTGTGAACTTAGTTAATTACAGTCCATGGGCCAGATTCACGAAGCAGTTATGCAAGCACTTACGAATCCGTACATCTTTTCTCAATCTTTTTCGGCTTTGTTTACAATTATTAAACAGGTAGTGAGCTCCCAAGCACCAGAGGCTATTTATAACAATAACAAGAGTTGATTGGTAAGTTTTCATGCTTGTAAACTGTTTAATATATGTAACCAAAGACGTCAAAGATTGAGGAAAGATGTACACGTTCGTAAGTACTTGCGTAACTGCTTCATGAATCTGGCCCCTGGGATACATATCTTCGGGATCGAAGAATTTACGTGAACATTAACTTTGTTTCTCACTATATGTCCAAAAACTTGAGGTAAATCTATGGACAGGAATGCTAAGTTAGTGATGAATAATGCATTCTAGAAACTAATGTGGAAGTTGTCGAGTGTTATTCAGCCCTTATCAACAAGGTAACCTGCTATGTAAACAAACTTGTTTCCTCGTGCATTTGCCTGCTGCATTTTTCACAGGACTTGTGAGGCCAAATGCTAAAATTTTGACTCTATAGTAAATTTCCACAAATCCATTGAAATGAAGCTGTTACATATCATAGTTTTCTTGTCCAGTCTAATGGTATGACAATACATTTGGTTCCTCTGTGAGATAACCGTCAGTAAGGTGTTATCTTGAGAAGCAACCACAGCACCGTCCCCATGATAAAATGGTTTTAACGAATTCATTGACGTGATTTACTCATCTCTGTGTGTCCTGAAAACATTTAGTGTACAATCTGACCTGGGTATATATAGGTAGGCACTAGCCTCTGAGAATAGCTTGAGGATGCCATCGAAATGGATATCCCACAGGAATGGCCCAGTCACTCTTCCCTGGGGTACATTCCCTTTCCAGACCGTCCTCCTTAGGTTTTAGCACGTCAAGAATCTGATGTACTAAAGTCCCTTATCATAACTTACCAGAAGACCCATAACAGAAAAGGGACAGTGTGTCAATTTCGGGAGTCGCTTCTATTTTCACGTACGATAATTTTTGTCTTTTGGTAGATTATATGTCAAAATGTGACGTTCTATTAGGAGAACGGGTTGCGATTCTATGGTATGTTCGAAGGAGGAATCATGGTTTACAATAACCTAGAAGATTCGGTTGAATTGAGCAGTTTTTAAAGAGTAAATCTTAAGAGGTGAAGAAGATTCCCATCATCTCCAAGTGTTAAGGTGTGCATGCAACCCGTCCTCTTAAAATTACGACGTCTTTCGCTTGTATACGCGCTATGGTCAAAAATGGAGGTAATTTTAAATTAAATCGGCTCACGAAAATGATGTACTGTCCCTTTTTCTGTTTTGAGTCCTCAGCTTACTCGTTTAGGTTAGGAGAGAGAAACTTTAAATTAACGGTTTTCATGACGTTTTGAAACCTTTGGAGAACTTCCTGCCGTCCTAACCTACCAGAAGACCCTTGCTGTTTAATAAAAAATATCCAAAATTATTTTCAATTATTTTTAATTTTTAA